>NC_030683.2:2418657-2492080 GCF_000004195.4 Xenopus tropicalis | reverse complement strand
AAGACATTGCAGTCAGCTGGTTCCGGATTGCTCGGAAGCATGTTCTTGATCCCAACTATGATATAATTACCCCTTATTGGGCAGAACAGCCCTATTGGGTTTATTTATGGTTAAATGATTCCCTTTTCTCTGTAATAATAAAAGTACCTGTACTTGATCCCAACTAAGATATAATTACCCCTTATTGGGGCAGAACAGCCTATTTGGGTTTATTTCATGGTTAAATGATTCCCTTTTCTCAGTAATAATAAAACAGTACCTGTACTTGATCCAACTAAGATATAATTACCCTTATTGGGGGCAGAACACTCTATTGGGTTTATTTCATGGTTAAATGATTTTTAGCAGACAAGTTATAGAGATCCAAATTTCGGAAAGATCCCTTACCAGAAAACACCAGGTCCCGAGCATTCTGGATAACAGGTTCCATACCTGTACCTGTTTACACAAAGGGTTTCTGTGTGGGGGCTGTCTATGAAACAAGTGCTCTTAAAAATATGGTTCCAAACATATGGACTGTCCACCACAAGGGGCGCTTGTGTTCTCTGAACTGTTGAACACAGCCCAGCAAATGCCCTTGAAACAGACCCAACTGATTAGTGGAAGGGGCTGAGTGCACAAGCAGTGGCTGTCAGAGGGCATTTTCCCTTACTCGCCTTTTAGTTCTAAAGCAATTACACTAAACAGAAAGGTTACGTAGCCCTAATCTTTAAATTAGTAACGAGCAGGCTGATATTTTGGAAAAGTCCTCCCCACCTTGGTGACGCGGGTGCAGAGTTTGAGTGGGTGGAAATCCATTTCCAACCAGTTGTACAACTCCTTCACCTCGGGAACCACGTACTGCAGCATATTAAACCGCACCTGAAAAGAGGCAAGTGAACATTAGTAAAATAAAGTTCATCACTTTGGCTTTAGTGTTCCATAGCTGCCCTGTGGCAATGGGAGTAGAACTTACCATATCGTTAATCAGTCCGACGCGAGTGGGAGGAGCTTGCAGTCCTAGCAAAGTAGCCAAGCGCCGCTGTTTCTCTAGAATGATACCGTCCATATCCAGGAGACGAGCGATATCGGTGCGCTCGGGGTTATGGGGATGGAAAGAGTAGCCAGCAGGACCCTCGTAGACATCCTATAGGGTTAAAAAATATATATATTTTTATTATTATTATTATTATTATAATAAATATAACTCTGCAGCACCCTGAGAAACAACCTGTGTCCTTTGGCCTCAAACCATTATCGTAGGGACTTTTGCTCACAATGTATGAAACTGGGCACCTTGCCAAATGAATACCCGACTATATGGGCAACTCATAATGGTGTCTGAAGGTGACTGACAGCGATGACCACTAATAAGTCAAGCTGCTAATTTTCCTTCTCTTTTCATGTTGCACATAACAAGTATCTCTACTTCCACCGCAAATGGCAGAGAGACATTGAAAAGTGCCGTATGGAAAGCTGCCCTGCCGGGCACAAAGGGAAATGGCTCTTCCCTGCCTACCCATTCACTTAAAGGGGTGGTTCACCTTTACGTTATCTTTCAGTATGTTATAGAATGCCCTATTCCCAGCAACTTTGTTTTCATTATTTTTTATAGTTTTCGAATGATTTGCCTTTCTCTTCTGCCTCTTTCCAGCTGTCAGTGACCCCGGCAGCCAAAAAGTATTGCTCTTTATGGCTACATTTTTATTGTTATTGTTACTTTTTATTACTTCTCTTTCAGTGCAGGTCCTCTACTATTCATATTGCCATCCCTTGTTTAAACCCCCGCCTGGCTGCTAGGATAAAAAAAGACCCTAGCAACCAGACAGCTGCTAAAATACCAAATGGAGATCTGCTGAACAAAAAGCTAAATAACGGATACACCATAAAAAATAAAAAAAAATGATGACCAATTGCAAACTGTCTCTGTATCAATCTCTCTCTATCTATATCTCTCTCTATCTATATCTCTCTCTATCTATATCTCTCTCTATCTATATCTCTCTCTATCTATATCTCTCTCTATCTATATCTCTCTCTATCTATATCTCTCTCTATCTATATCTCTCTCTATCTATATCTCTCTCTATCTATATATCTATATATATGTATCAGGAGGGCTGCCTCAGAGTAGCCTGGGGCCCAAAATGCTCCTGGTGTTACACAGACCCAACCTTACAGCCACTTCCCTGCGAGAGGGACAAGCTAGGGGCTTAAACCAATGTCACTTCACTTCTTGGTCACAACCAGCCCGGCAGTGCCGAGAATATAAACATTTCAATACATTTTACCGGCAATTCCATTATTACAAATAACTTTCAACAGTGTATATTAGTATAATAGAAACATGAGAATTATATCTTATTATTGAAAAGTGGTTGGGTGCAGTTACCCTTTAACTATAAACCCCTCAATTGACATTATGGCTATAGTTTTTAATGTCTTGGGAAATATTTCATGAAGTATGATAGCAAGAGTCTGTGTATATCAATGGGCAGCACAAAGCATGAATGGAGGGAAAAGTTGCAAATTCATGCAGAGGGCTAATCACAGAGCACCATCTGCCGCCAAAAAGGGCGGCACAGAGTAAGGCAGGACAGTTTAAAGAAAAGCCAGAAAGAAAAAAGAAATAATTGACTGAGTGCCAAAAGTTGCTCATTTAATTTGTTAATTCAGTGATTTAACTGAACTGCGCTTGGAGCACAGTTACCCACCTCTGCATTTCCTCTTGGGTCAGATTCTTTCTCATTTCCCGGGAGAGGTGATACAGTCGGTGCAGGGTGGAGGCGTGGAACAGTGTGTTTCCGGACTTCCAGAACACCGTGGAGACTTTATTGTAATAATTTGCCATCAGCTGGGGTTTTGGAGGCTTCTTAGATAAGGCGAAAAGCCCGTGTATATCCTCAACAGCTTTGAAGGCTTCCTGTAAAGGGTCAATGAGACAAGTTGTTGGTTCAGTAGATGAATGTTTATTTAGAAAGAAGAGCAAAGGGCAAAGGAAATAAATTAAAAAGTGGTTTAAAAAAATGACTGTCTTCCACATCCTATAAAATTGAATCCAATTCAAAGTAAAAATATGTAACACGTTGAAGGCAGCTACAAATAATCATTAGGGTTGCACCGAATTCAGGATACGGTTCGGCCAAATTCATGCTTCTAGCTTCTGTCACAAACTCGGAAATTGAAAATATCACAGTTGTCTTTAACCCTTCCTTCTGAAGGATTCCCATTCAGTTCAGTATTCAACCAAATCTTTCACAAAGGATTGGGGTTCGGCCAGCCTGGATAGTGGATTCGTTGCATCATATTTTCACCCGATTCCATTTTGATTGCTAGGTTCTCAAATGGCATTAAACTGATCAGGTTGCTAGGGTCACAGATACTAGCAACAAAGTATAGAAGAATGCCATCAGTGACTCTTTTAAGGAGAATTAAGTAGACTGGTAAGAACCTATGTCGGGTAACTATAATTAATATAAAAAGGAAGAGCCTGGAGAAGAGCTGGCCCTGTATTTAACCTGGGCAGATACACAACAAATGAGGGCCTTAAAAGTTTGATTATGGATTTCTCTGGGGGAATTTAAATGAGAATTAACTGCACCAATGAGAGCTCAGCATTCTTATAGTTAATCCCAGCTGTACGTACCTGCCAGAGCTCCATACTGATGGCACTGTCCAGCCTGAACCAGCCTGGTTTCCAAGTGCATGGACTGGCTCTCGGGGTTGTTCAGGTTAATGGCAGTGCTCCTGGTTATGGTGGCGCTGGATCTGGCTCAGATGCATCCGGAGATTGTCGCACAGCTTGCGGAACTCGGCTTTTCGGGTGTAGAGCAGACAGAACTTGAAGGCTGCGGAGAAAAGCATTATATCTATATGGCAGCACGTTCTGAAGGGTGGGAGGGACTCACAATGAGGCAGGTACAGAACAATGTGAGGCAGTATTTTTGGTTTTAATCAAAATATAACTGACAAACCAATTACCTTGCTGAGCAATGTCATGGTAAAGACGCTCTACTTTGGAGTTGTTCCTGAGCAGGTCCAAGCACTGTCTGTATGACTCCCAAAGGAACTTCACCCAAGGAGTCAGAAGCAGCCGATCCGTACGGTCCTGAGTGTCCTCACCGCTAACAGCGCTCAGCAGAACACAAGGAACAAAGATCCAAATGACTACCTATTGCTTACACTGAGACTGCACAGAACCCCTTTTAAATGCTTTTATAATGGGTATGGGGATCCCCAATAATAACACCTCTTTGTTTTTACCCATCTGGAAAGCTGACCTTACATAGGTGGGTGTGTCCTGCCTCCAAGTGGGAGGAGCTCTTTACAGCAGTTTTCCTGTGCTCCCCAAACTGATATGAAAACTCTCATTTACCTTTCAGGAGTCTGAATATTATCAAGATCTTCAATGTCCAACACCATCTGCTGAGAAGACTCTTTCGCCGCTTCCGTCCTCTCCTCGGCCAGCTTAAGGTAAGCGCGAACGACATCTTCTAATGACTTGATGTTAACCTACAGGGCAGAAAGGAGTGTTGCTCCACTGAGAGGCTGACAGTGTGCGGTTCCAAATGCCCCGGGGCCCCTCTGTACGGTTGGTACCCCATACCTGCTGGCAGATGTTCTTTGTACTGGTACAGGCCCTCCTTGGCCAGGTGACTCTTTCGGCAGATCCACGCAAGAGCTCCAGGTACTTGAGCATAATCGGCTCGTGAATTTCTTGCCATGTCGGTGCTTTTTGCTCTTTATCACGTCGTTATAAAACGTCAAGGGCTGGTTGCTTCTTACCAACCTCAAGGAACTCTGTGGGGTAGGGGGACACAAGACAAATTACAAAAAAATAAATAAAAACACATTTAAAAGTTTACACACATTGTTTCCTTTGGGCCAGTGTAAAGCAGTCGAAATCAGTCTAAAGGTGGCCATACACGGACCGATTTTTTACTTAAAACGACCGATTCCCGAACGATCCGATGCTATCGTTAAGTTATCGTATAGTTGGTGGTGTACGAACGATCGTCGGCCCACTAAACGAGCCGACATTATCGTCCCCAAAATCGATCGGCCAGGTTTTAAAAATTTTTGGTCGTTAAACGATAAAATCTGCCAGTTGGTGTGAGTGTTCAGACATTTTGTCTTTCAACGATTGTTCTCTGCGCATGTCCACGATTGCCAGCAGCGGAAGTCAACGACATCGATCGTACGTAGATGTACGATCGTAGGTATTTTTACGATAATGATGCGACAAAATCTTTCCCGAATTATCGTTGCCCTGTGGATGGCATATCGTATGGGAACTCGATCGCCATACGATCGTTTGTCGATATAATCGTTCATCGCACAACGAGCGAAATCGCCTCGTGTATGGCCACCTTAAGGACCCATATCGGCAGCTACTATCGGCCCGTGTTATGGGGACCTTTAGGTCCAAACACTTGTAAGGTACCCTCTGTATCTATGGGGAGGGAATGGAAAACTATAGAGGGCAAACAAATATTCTGCTGAAAGCCAAAGGGTACATACATTACTGCAGATACCGTAATTTCCCCTCTGGGGTGTAGCCGGGCTGCATAATGCAACCAAATATACTTTGCCAAAGCTGCTAACGTGGAAACAAAAACCTGTTTCCCCTTTAAAATGTCATTCATGTTGTTAATGGACATATCAACCCTAAAACAATTTTTTGCCTAATAAAAGAAAACATAATTCCAGGCAACTTTCCAATGTGAATTTATTCAAAATGTTGAAAATTTCTTATTAGTTGGGATCAAGTACAGGTACTGTTTTATTATTACAGAGAAAAGGGAATCATTTAACCATGAAATAAACCCAATAGGGCTGTTCTGCCCCAAATAAGGGGTAATTATATCTTAGTTGGGATCAAGTACAGGTACTGTTTTATTATTACAGAGAAAAGGGAATCATTTAACCATGAAATAAACCCAATAGGGCTGTCTGCCCCCAATAAGGGGGTAATTATATCTTAGTTGGGATCAAGTACAGGTACTGTTTTATTATTACAGAGAAAAGGGAATCATTTAACCATTAAATAAACCCAATAGGGCTGTTCTGCCCCCAATAAGGGGTAATTATATCTTAGTTGGGATCAAGTACAGGTACTGTTTTATTATTACAGAGAAAAGGGAATCATTTAACCATTAAATAAACCCAATAGGGCTGGTCTGCCCCAATAAGGGGTAATTATATCTTAGTTGGGATCAAGTACAGGTACTGTTTTATTATTACAGAGAAAAGGGAATCATTTAACCATTAAATAAACCCAATAGGACTGTTCTGTCCCCAATAAGGGGTAATTATATCTTAGTTGGGATCAAGTACAGGTACTGTTTTATTATTACAGAGAAAAGGGAATCATTTAACCATTAAATAAACCCAATAGGGCTGTTCTGCCCCAATAAGGGGTAATTATATCTTAGTTGGGATCAAGTACAGGTACTGTTTTTATTATTACAGAGAAAAGGGAATCATTTAACCATGAAATAAATCCAATAGGGCTGTTCTGCCCCCAATAAGGGGTAATTATACCTTAGTTGGGATCAGTACAGGTACTGTTTTATTATTACAGAGAAAAGCAAACCATTTTTAAAAATGTGAATTATTTGATTACAATGGAATCTATGGGAGATGGCCTTTCTGTAATTCGAAACTTTCTGGATAATGGGGGTTCGATAGCAATTGCTATTGAAAGCATTTGCTGACCTTCTGGCGGTTACTTTTTAAACAATGTTGCAAAGGTTGTTCTCCTCCAGCAACATAGGTCTGTCAGGCTGCTGCCTTGTGTTAAAGTTAAAAAAAAAAAAAAAAAAAACATTGGCAAATTTTAATAAATGTATATTGCAAAGTTGCTTAGAATTATGTTTTCTTTTATTAAGCAAAAATGTATATTTTGTGTTGACTTGTCCTTTAAAGATTGCAGCTGCATTGCTAGAGAGCACAGCTGGGGCCAATGGCCTATGATGGGGGAAGTACAATATGAAGCTGAGCTCAGGAAAAACCCAACCAGCGGCCTGGTGACTGCTACACAGTCAGCAATATATATGTATAGGGGCCAGTGAATGGGGGGTGACGGACAAAGCAGAAGCACGGGGGGGGGGGGGGGGGGGGGGGGTAATGTTGCAGTACTGAATGAAGTACCAATACAAATAACATTATTTATAAGAACAATTAGAAAATTTGCCTGGGACCTCTCTTAATACTAAGCCCCCCCCCGGCGGCCAGGCAGATGTGTTTGATTGGGTGGAAAGTCACCCACAGACTGACTGCAACTTCCAACAGCAACCAACAAATCAGTACAGGTGTGGGACCTGTTATGCAGAATGCTGGAGACCTGTCGTTTTACAGATATGGGGTCTTTCTGTAAGTCGGATCTCCATACCTTAAGTCAGGGGTAACTCTGCACGTTCAAACCCAACTAATGCCCCATCAGAATGCGCCCCAACCACACTGTATCCATACTAAGCCGGAAGGCCAATCGGCCCAAACCATGGAGTCCCAGCCTGGCTCAGTTACTGCCCGACTCATGACTCCATACCTGGGAGTCTGTACGCAGTCACAACTAGCAGCAAACATAACCCAAGGCAGATCTGTTTACAAGTTGCTGCTCAGATTGTTCCAGAAAAGCATTACTGGCCCCATACAGTACAGCATGCTATCTACCCTAATAAGAGCTTCTAATTATAACTTAGGGCACTGGGGAGGAAGACCAAATCCACCAGGGGTTAAAGGCCATGTCAACACCAGAAATATTTTACCTAATAAAAGAAAACAATGCCAAGCAACTTCCAATAGCAGGGAATAGAAAAGGACAGGCAAACACTGCTTCTAATAGCAATTATATATATATACAAATAACTTTGTAATGTATGTTTATTGAAAGTGCTGGAATGAGGTTTTCGGTTATTAGGCACAAAATATTTTTGGGTTGACTTGTCCTTTAATCATTTATAAATAGTTTAAAACTAAACTAGAGGAGATAAATCCCCTTTGTAAAAATATACTCCCCCTTCCTATGGGCACAACTAGCTGCCAATGTGTTTGCTCAGTCTCCACGTCTGGCAGAGAGAAGTTCCAAGGTCCAGGCATCTCCCAATGTCCCACTGTGCCAGTACTGAGTATTACTGAGCTAAGTTTTCTAAGGCCTTATGATACCAGTCAATATGGTACAGGTATGGGTAATCAAGAAATCACTTTATAAATAGGAGTTTAATAATAATGATGATTCCCCGGTGACACAGGAAAAGGCGCTACATTGGCCCGTGGGCACGGAGAGATCTGCTGGCACTGGCCTTATTGTTGGGAACGACACAGAAAGCAGCACAGGTCAGTTCAGCGGTTGGTAAGAGACACAGACCAGCTGGCACAGGCCATGGGGTTGGGGGCACATACAGACCAGCTGGCACAGGCCATGGGGTTGGGGGGCACATACAGACCAGCTGGCACAGGCCATGGGGTTGGGGGCACATACAGACCAGCTGGCACAGGCCCTGGGGTTGGGGGCACATACAGAGCAGCTGGCACAGGCCATGGGGTTGGGGGGCACATACAGACCAGCTGGCACAGGCCATGGGGTTGGGCACATACAGACCAGCTGGCACAGGCCATGGGGTTGGGGGGCACATACAGACCAGCTGGCACAGGCCATGGGGTTGGGGGCACATACAGAGCAGCTGGCACAGGCCCTGGGGGTTGGGGGGCACATACAGAGCAGCTGGCACAGGCCCTGGGGTTGGGGGGCACATACAGAGCAGCTGCACAGCCCTGGGTGGGGGGCACATACAGAGCAGCTGGCACAGGCCCTGGGGTTGGGGGGCACATACAGACCAGCTGGCACAGGCCCTGGGGTTGGGGGGCACATACAGAGCAGCTGGCACAGGCCCTGGGGTTGGGGGGCACATACAGACCAGCTGGCACAGGCCCTGGGGTTGGGGGCACATACAGACCAGCTGGCACAGGCCATGGGGTTGGGGGGCACATACAGACCAGCTGGCACAGGCCCTGGGGTTGGGGGCACATACAGAGAAGCTGGCACAGGCCGTGGGGTTGGGGGACACATACAGAACCAGCTGGCACAGGCCGTGGGTTGGTGGCACATACATACCAGCTGGCACAGGCCATGGGGTTGGGCACATACAGAGCAGCTGGCACAGGCCATGGGGTTGGGGGCACATACAGATCCAGCTGGCACAGGCCATGGGGTTGGGGGCACATACAGACCAGCTGGCACAGGCCATGGGGTGGGGGCACATACAAAACAGCTGGCCACAGGCCATGGGTTGGGGGGCACATACAGATAAGCTGGCACAGGCCATGGGGTTGGGGGGCACATACAGACCAGCTGGCACAGGCCCTGGGGTTGGGGGCACATACAGAGCAGCTGGCACAGGCCCTGGGGTTGGGGGGCACATACAGACCAGCTGGCACAGGCCCTGGGTTGGGGGCACATACAGACCAGCTGGCACAGGCCATGGGTTGGGGGGCAACATACAGACCAGCTGGCACAGGCCATGGGGTTGGGGGGCACATACAGAGCAGCTGGCACAGGCCCTGGGGTTGGGGGGCACATACAGACCAGCTGGCACAGGCCATGGGTTGGGGCACATACAGACCAGCTGGCACAGGCCCTGGGGTGGGGGCACATACAGACCAGCTGGCACAGGCCCTGGGGTTGGGGGCACATACAGACCAGCTGGCACAGGCCCTGGGGTGGGGGGCACATACAGACCAGCTGGCACAGGCCCTGGGGTTGGGGGGCACATACAGACCAGCTGGCACAGGCCCTGGGGTTGGGGGCACATACAGACCAGCTGGCACAGGCCCTGGGGTTGGGGGGCACATACAGACCAGCTGGCACAGGCCCTGGGGTGGGGGGGCACATACAGACACACATTGTGGGTTTAGGAAGCCCAAACAGAGCAGCACCGGGTCAGGGCCACTGAGCCAGGAGGTAAGTAGTCACATAAAAGGCTGCTCGCACATCCCCGGGACTGAGAGACCAATTGCAGGGCTGCTCACACGGGGCCTGGGGTTGCGGAGTCACAGGGTTGTACCAGGCCAATGAGGCCCCGGCATTACGCTAGGCCTTGTGGGAAAGAGAAGGCCGCACACACAGGGGCAGGCCGGGGGAATAAGTGCATAGCCGGCGGTACGTTCGGAACAAGGCCCTGCGGCCTCCCCATATGCCCGGCCCCGCAGTGACAGCCATAGCGCCCCCACGCCGTACCCAGGGGAGCCTCCCGGCGCCCCGGACCAGAAACACCCGGAGCCCAGAGAGACCCCGGCTGCCTACTCACCGTTAGCCCGCTTGAGGGCGTTCTCTGGGCGCTGGAAGTAGGCCGGCATTGCGGCGGGTAATGGCGGGCCCGGTTAGTGCAGCTGCAGCATGTCCGCCACGCCAGAGAAAGAGAGTGAGGGGGAGGGAAAGCCGACGCACGGCCACTTCCGGTGCGCGTAGAGCCGACGTCGCTTTGTGCGCACATGCGCACTGGGTGCTACAGGCAAACTGGGGCTGAACCGTGTATTACTGGCCCCTGTAGGAAAGGGGCGCTGTGGGGCACCGCCAGTAGGGCACACTCACCCCTTACCTTGGCCCTTCAGCAGTATCCCCTTATCCCTCTACTCACATCAGCTCTCACAGCACTGTCACATGATGCCTTGCCCCACAACCAAATAGGGTTACCCATCACCCCCTTCTCCTAGTTCTTGCCTCAGGACCCATAAGGGTTGGCCCAGCCCATTTGGATTTATAAGGGTTCAATTCCCATTGTCCTTGCCCTAGGCCTCTCAAGACTGCCCCCTGATATCTGGTTCTTGACCCAGTCCCCTCAGGAGTAAGCCCTGGTCCCTTGTTCTTGCCCCAGAACCAATCAGGGTGCCACTGACCCACTGTCTTAGCCCCAGTCCCCTCAGGAGTAACCCGTGATCCCCATAGTGTTGAATTTAATTGAAGATTCTGGTATTGCCCCCTTCAGCAAAACATAAATCTATATGCCACTTCTGTGTTAATCACTTGGGATCTATTATTGAGGTGAAGTTGTGAGACAGTGTGGATCTGTGTGCCAGGGCATTAGCAGCCCATAGAGGTACAGATACGGCACGTACAGCGCCCTCTAGTGCAGGGGAGAAAATATGTGACTGGTGACCTGATCCTGTACTCAGTCCAGGGTGCCTCCTGTGTTGGGGGCTAATTTAATGGGATCAGGGGCCATTTTCTCTCGGTAACAATGTGCTGGGACTCCTGAGTTATTGTTTGGAGTCTGATCCAGGGTGCACAGGGTTTAGTTTCTCTTCTTTTTTTTCTTTATCTTAACTGTAGTAGATGTAGTAATTTCAAGTTGCCATGTTGCTTACCCACAATGCAGTGTTTTCTTCATAATTCCAGTGTTGTGGCCTTGAGGGGGCACATGATGCAGCTAAAGTGCTATTGAGGCAAAAGTGCAGTTACCTGGATTGGATTGGGGGGTGCAGGACCCAGGCCTCCCAGGGGCCCCACCCTGGCCCCCACACTCCCTCTGGGGACCTGCCTAACTCCCTCCCCCAAACATGCCTGCTTTAGTTTTACCTTATGCACAATGAGGGAGATCTTTGGGTGGGGTAGTGCCACGGGGATCGGGTCTGGACCGGCAGGGCCCACCGGGTTTTTTCCCAGTCCGACCCTGGCAGTTACATGCACTCTTTGAGGCAATTGAGTTCAGATGTTGTCAGTTCTGCTTGTCAGAATGCCATCCATTCATTAGGTGCAAGTGCTGACACAGCCCACTGTGGGACCTATGGGCCCCCCAGAATCACAAGATGTGCAAGAGGAGGCAGGATGGAAATAGCGCTGCCCAGTGTAGAGATTGCAGCTTTAGCCCCAAGTACCTATAGAATGGCATTTTCCATGCCACCATTGTGTGTAAAGTTGCACAACTGCAGCTGCGCTGTATGGGCCTAGAGTATTATTACCCCTTCCAGTAATTGGAATTGTTTCAGTAATTTTAATAGGATAAAGAAACCTCTGTACCGTATAATGTCTCCTGAGAAAGGAATAGCTAACATGGATTTAATCATTAGCCAAGCAGGCGGGTGGTGGGCTAGTGGCACAAAATAAATCCAGTTATGCAGCCAATGCTAGTGATTGCAGGACATATGGGAAATACAGTATGAACCCAAGCAAAACTATTTGTTTTTTGTACAAATTATAATTGTGAGATTCTAAAGGGAACCCTGCCATATAATAAGACACTGCCCCAGCCCCCGCCAGATCAATCCTATTGAAATCTGGGGCAATGCTGGGGGGGGCAGAGGGGTCTCAGTGAGTATCGGCAGGAAGTGGCATCACTCCCGCAACCTGAGGGCGCGTTTAGGCCTAGGGT
Source organism: Xenopus tropicalis (assembly GCF_000004195.4). NCBI lineage: Eukaryota > Metazoa > Chordata > Amphibia > Anura > Pipidae > Xenopus > Xenopus tropicalis. The sequence goes on along the minus strand of NC_030683.2, from coordinate 2,479,733 downwards.
GGCACCTAAATACCCCCCTGGGAGAGCGAGCTGTGGGAAAGCACATGTGAGAGTGTGCCCTTTATAATCCCTCCCCCGCTGAATGGGAGAAATATAGTTTTTGCATTGTCTGTAAGAAACCAAGCGTGTGTTTGTGACACAAGGATAGGGAGCACATGGCGCAAAGGGCAAGTAATAATCATATTAATCATAAGGCGTCCATTTTTATTTGGTTTAACAATAAGCATCTCTTATTTCCACAGAGACATTTCCACAGATAAGAGATGGGGATCAAAATACCCCACATGTGACCTGAGTCGCTACCAGAAAATCCCTCCACCACCCCCCCCATGCTTGTATATGGCACGGGCAGGGCCCCAGGGGATATAAATATACTTTCTGGCTCCTCATTGGTCAGTCTCTCCCCTGGGCCCCCCCACAGTTGAGGGTTCTGCTTTTTATATTTCACAGAAATTCATAACAGAGCATTTCTGGATCTCCTGGCTCAGTCCATTCTCAGTCCAGAGCTCGGGTTTCTTCTCGAATGCCTCCCAGTCTAATATCTGCAAAAAAAAAAAACAAATAAAATCACACAAATGAAACCTTAAAAAGCAATAGGGGCCATTTAGCTACAAATAATATACGGTTACAGACCCTCCCAACCCAAGTGACTTTATATCCTGCGTCAATATTTATTTTGTATTAATTATCCTTTACACTAAGGGTTTCGGTACTGGGGGAATTCTGACTGCCGCAAGGGCCTCAAAGGGTAAATTGTTTATGAGTGGGTTTATTCTATAGGCTGTATACTCAGATATGGTAACTGCACATACATTTTATTTAGTGGAAAAACTAGGGATGCACCAAATCCAGGATTCGGTTCGGGATTCGGCCAAATTTTGGCTGATCCAAATCCTTAAAATCACATATCTTTTTGTTACATAGCTGTTAATTTACTCAAGTACAGTTGTCAATAGCAACCAGTAAACAACAAGTCTTGGCAGTTGTACTACAATTAATGGCCAATGGGAAGCTATTTAGCATCTATGAATGAGCCCTACGGCCTATGAAATATCATGGGAAAAAGTCACGGATTTTATTATCCCTCCCAAACAAGGAACTTACTGGTTCTCCAGATCAAGATCTTCAATTTCCAGTTGCATCGTAGAAGGATCTGGGGGGGGGAACAAATAATGGTTTAGCTACTAGTTTGTACCAAACACCATTACTGTACAGACATACTGATTGGCAAACATTACCTGGAGGGATCGGCCTAAGTACCTCCTCTTGGTCGATCGATTCTTTATCACTGTCATCCAATATAAAGGGTACAGGTACCTCCTCTTGGTCGATCGATTCTCTGTCACTGTCATCCAATATAAAGGGTACAGGTACCTCCTCTTGGTCGATCGATTCTCTATCACTGTCATCCAATATAAAGGGTACAGGTACCTCCTCTTGGTCGATCGATTCTCTATCACTGTCATCCAATATAAAGGGTACAGGTACCTCCTGTACCAAGGAACTATCAGCGGTAGAAGCAAAGCTGCTACCAGAATCCTGTAGCAATGAGAAGCAGAAAAAGGGGAATCTTAGGAACCTTTAAAGCCAAACTGGGAACGGGTGCAGGAATTACATTCATTTAACACAATGCTGTATAATATAAAATGATTAGAAATGAACAAATCCACAGATACAAAAGTCTTTTTCAAATTCTGGCCCTGGGCCCTGTGGCCTCACCTGTGAGGTAGAATCTTCATCTTCCATCCAGCAATGTGTTCTGACAGCTGGGGGAAAGAAAAGTAATGGTTAAACTACTGAACTTAATCAATTTGTAGCTAATAGGAAGCCAATAGGAACCGTACTGATAAATGATTGGGTAGGGGGTTCCTTACAGTCAATGGTCAAGTTTGATCTTTTCTCAGTTGGGCTTTTAAAAAACTCGAATTTGCGGTACGATTTATATTTGTATAAATGGGGTAAGGGTCATATTTGCTATTTTGGAGCAGAAGGTCCTACCCCTTACAAACCTTACCTGGAGCAAATATTCTATTTAGAGCATCCTCCACCTCTATTTTAAACCACTTTATCAGACTGTCATAGGGTCCAACTTCATCGCTGTCCTGGGAGCCAATAGGTGGGATGTCGCTGCTACAGCTCTATAGTAGTAGGGGAAGTACAAAAGAGAATGTTAAGAACCTGGAGTAAAAATAAAATAAAAATCAATGCAATATTTTAGAACCAGGGGAATAATAAAACCATAGTTTACAGTGAAACTTCGTATAATGACTGACAGATAATGTACCCTGTCATGTAGCATTGTCACATAGGAAAAGCCAAGTTACTGATTTTACTATCCCTCCCAAACAAGGAACTTACCAGTGGCTCCAATTCAATATCTTCAATTTCCATTTGCATCGTAGGAGGATCTGGGGGGGGGAAACAAATAATGGTTTAGCTACTAGTTTGTACCAAACACCATTACTGTACAGACATACTGATTGGGCAAATGGAAACCTGTCTTATTGTTTAAAGAAAATAGAAGAAAAATGTAGGAGGCTATTGCCGCTAAAGGTAGAGCCTGGCCCGTTATTAGTGGTAATATTCAAGCAGCCATTCCTGACCAAGCCAAGCCCCTTTTTCCACAAAACCACACCCCCTGCTCACTTCTAATTAGGGATGCACCGAATCCACTATTTTAGAGTTCGACTGATCCCCCCCAAATCCTTTGTAAAAGATTTGGCTAAATCCCGAACTGACTGCAAATAAGGGAGGGTTAAAGAGAACTGCACTAAAAAATTTCAACTTTTGTGTTTATGTGACAAAACATCACATGATTTAAGGATTCGGTTTGGCCAGTAGCATTGATTTTGCCGAGTTTGACCCTTTACAAACCTTACCTGCATCAAATATTCTATTTAGCGCATCCTCCACCTCTATTTTAAACCACTTAATCAGACTGTCATAGGGTCCGACTTCATCGCTGTCCTGGGAGCCAATAGGTGGGATGTCGCTGCTACAGCCCTATAGTAGTAGGGGAAGTACAAAAGAGAACGTTAAGAACCTGGGGTAAAAATAATACAAAACTCAATGCAAGAAGTGCGCTATTTTATAACCGTGAGAGTAGTAAAATCTCAGTTGACAGTGGATTTGTAACACAAAGCTCATTTCATGAGTAGCAAGTTAAGAATTCAAGTTCCCTAAGGCTGTGATAATGAGTGTATTAGTTGGCAGTAAGTAGCACCACTGAGACTCCCTATACGTAGCTCTAAGGCTTAGTATAATGACTAACAGATAATGTACCCTATCCCGTATCTTGCCGGTCTCTGACCTTAAAAAAGGCAATTACCCTGCCCTGTAAACAACTAGTTTGGAACAGTTTACTACAAGAAATGGCTAATGGCAACCTATTTACAACAAACTCACCAGTGGCTCCCGTTCATCATCTTCGGTTTGTGTCAAACAGTAATCTGGGGGGGACAAATAATGGTTTAGCTACTAGTTTGTACCAAGCACCATTAGTGACTGTACAGATTAAATGATTGGGCAAATGGAAAGACCCTTTGGGAGACTTTTTAGTTTTAGTCTTGGTTTAGTTAGTTTAGAATCTCACAAGGTTTTAGATGGTGAAGATTTTCCCTTAATAAATACCAGACATTAGAGTGTTGACCCATAACTCAAATTGTTAATTTTGAGCTCTTAAAAACTCAAATCGTGAAAAAAAATCAATCTTGAACGTTGATAAATCTCCCTCTTCCATAATTAAATGGGGTTATGGGTCATATTTGCCGTTATGATCAGAGACTCCAGTTCCTAATGATCCTTACCTGGAGTGAGCGGCTTAAATAGCTCTCGCTGCTCCTCTTCACGCTCAAAGGCTTCAGGATATTCCGTAGAATACTCAGCCCAAGGTGCAAAGTAGCTGTCCCAATCCTATAACAAGGGCAAAAAACAGATCATCTTAAAGGAGCCCTGTCACCCAGACATAACAAGCTGTATGATAAAAGTCCTATTCAAATGAAACATGAAACCCAAACTCCTTTTTATCACCATACCCATACCCATTATAAAGGTGATTATAAATCCCAGCTGTCAATCATATATTGCCTGCCCCGCCTCTATTCCTTAGGCCTTAGGCATGGAGGCGGGGCTGACAATTACTTTCAATTACTTGCCATTCCATAGGGGCCCCCCCAAACAAGACCCAAAACTCACCACACGCATCTTGATCTTCTCACAGCATTTCTTAAAAGAAACTGGGGGAAAAACAAAACAAACAGTATATAAAATATCCACCATTTTGATATTATGGAATCTATTTACAAACTATGGGAATATTGGGGTGTAGCTGCTGTGGGCGTGCCCAGTGCATCCCAGTACTGTTTGTTCCTGTTAGCCAATAGTGTGAGACCAAGATCCTTTGTCAATGGACCACAATGCTTTTTGGATTCTATTAAGGGGATTATTTCCCTGAATAAGAAATCTGTACAGGTATGGGACCCATTATCCAGAATGCTCAGAACCTTGTGTTCTCCAGATAAGGGTTTTTACGTAATTTGGAGTCATTAAGTCATTTTATCATAGTTGAGACCAAGTACTGTACAAGGTTCTGTTTTATTATTACAGAGAAAAGGGAATCATTTAACCATTAAATAAACCCAATAGGGCTGTTCTGCCCCAATAAGGGGTAATTATATCTTAGTTGAGATCAAGTACAGGTACTGTTTTATTATTACAGAGAAAAGGGAATCATTTAACCATTAAATAAACCCAATAGGGCTGTTCTGCCCAATAAGGGGTAATTATATCTTAGTTGGGATCAAGTACAGGTACTGTTTTATTATTACAGAGAAAAGGGAATCATTTAACCATTAAATAAACCCAATAGGGCTGTTCTGCCCCAATAAGGGGTAATTATATCTTAGTTGGGATCAAGTACAGGTACTGTTTTATTATTACAGAGAAAAGGGAATCATTTAACCATTAAATAAACCCAATAGGGCTGTTCTGCCCCAATAAGGGGTAATTATATCTTAGTTGAGATCAAGTACAGGTACTGTTTTATTATTACAGAGAAAAGGGAATCATTTAACCATTAAATAAACCCAATAGGGCTGTTCTGCCCCAATAAGGGGTAATTATATCTTAGTTGGGATCAAGTACAGGTACTGTTTTATTATTACAGAGAAAAGGGAATCATTTAACCATTAAATAAACCCAATAGGGCTGTTCTGCCCCAATAAGGGGTAATTATATCTTAGTTGAGATCAAGTACAGGTACTGTTTTATTATTACAGAGAAAAGGGAATCATTTAACCATTAAATAAACCCAATAGGGCTGTTCTGCCCCAATAAGGGGTAATTATATCTTAGTTGGGATCAAGTACATGTACTGTTTTATTATTACAGAGAAAAAAGAAATCGTTTTCAAAAATCTGAATTATTTGATTAAAATGGAGTCTATAGGAGATGGCCTTTCCGTAATTCGGAGCTCTCTGGATATCTGTGTCCAGATAACAGATCCCATACCTGTATATTAGCAAAGAGCAGACCAATCCCTTACTCAGTAGCAAGTACAGTATTTAGAATTCATTAGCATGTTAGTGATTGGATATAATTGGGCTGGATATGGAGCCTCTGGGGACACAATGATTAATTGATCCTATTTGTTCTTTATTCTCCCTAAAATCCTTACTTGGAGTGTACGGCTTCATTTCGAGCTCAAAGGCTTCAGGATATTCCGTAGAATACTCAGCCGAAGATGCAAAGTAGCTATCCAAATCCTATAACAAGGGCAAAAAACAGATCATCTTAAAGGAGCCCTGTCACCCAGACATAACAAGCTGTATGATAAAAGTCCTATTCAAATGAAACATGAAACCCAAACTCCTTTTTATCACCATACCCATACCCATTATAAAGGTGATTATAAATCCCAGCTGTCAATCATATATTGCCTGCCCCGCCCCTATTCCTTAGGCCTTAGGCATAGAGGCGGGGCTGACAATTACTTTCAATTACTTGCCATTCCATAGGGGCCCCCCCAAACAAGACCCAAAACTCACCACACGCATCTTGATCTTCTCACAGCATTTCTTAAAAGAAACTGGGGGAAAAAACAAAACAAACAGTATATAAAATATCCACCATTTTGATATTATGGAATCTATTTACAAACTATGGGAATATTGGGGTGTAGCTGCTGTGGGCGTGCCCAGTGCATCCCAGTACTGTTTGTTCCTGTTAGCCAATAGCGTGAGACCAAGGTCCTTTGTCAATGGATCACAATGCTTGTTGGATTCTAGTAACGGGATTATTTCCCTGAATAAGAAATCTGTACAGGTATGGGACCCATTATCCCGAATGGTCAGAACCTTGTGTTCTCCAGATAAGGGTATTTACGTAATTTGGAGTCATAGATAACAGATCCCATACCTGTATATTAGCAAAGAGCAGCCCAATCCCTTACTCAGTAGCAAGTACAGTATTTAGAATTCATTAGCATGTCAGTGATTGGATATAATTGGGCTGGATATGGAGCCTCTGGGGACACAATGATAAATTGATCCTATTTGTTCTTTATTCTCCCTAAAATCCTTACTTGGAGTGTACGGCTTCATTTCTTCTTTTGCCTCTTCATAGGGAAGTTCAGGTTCCTCTGCAATATCGCTACAGCAGGGCTATAGGGGGAACGAGCCAAAGTCAGAAGCATTTTAGGAGAAAATGAAATAGAAACTGGGGCAAAATAATATGTAAAAAACAGTATGAAATAAAAAGATTTGAAATTAAAATGTTGAAGGCGGTTGGTGAATTTTTCATTGAGGTTTTTGTGGCTTTTTGCACCTAATAAATACCAGTCATTCGAGTCTTTTCAAGTGCAAAAAACTTCAATTTGAGAAAAAAAATCGAGTGTTGATAAATCACCCCCCCCCAAATCAGCCAATCAGGTTCTGCCCTCTCTATTCCCTTGTTACTGTGATAGGAGACACAGCCTTACCCTCCGACATCCAAAAAGTCTTGATATTCTTTTTCGGAGTTTTTTGAAACTTCCAGATTTTTCTATAGTGCAAAATAGAGGCGTTTCAAACTCACAGCATTTATTTATTTATTTATTTATAAGAATTAGTAGAAACAGTAGAACGGAAAGCCCATTCTATAATATATTTAATATGTTTAGATAGATAGATAGATAGATAGATAGATAGATAGATAGATAGATAGATAGATAAATAGAACGATGATAGATAGATAAATAGAACGATGATAGATAGATAAATAGAACAATGATGGATAGAGATAGATAGATAGATAGATAGATAGATAGATGATAGAGAAATATAGAGAGAAAGATTCTGCACTTGGTGCGTTTTTCTCACCTTTAGGCTGATCAGGTGTAACATCGTTGATATGGATGTTATCCTTTGGGGAGAGATAAATTACAAGATAACATTAAGAATTTTTGGTTTATATAATCAAAAAGGAAAGTAAGTGCAAAATACAGAAGAAAAAGAGATTCCCAAACTGCAGACAGGGCACAGAGTCAATATTCCAGTTTATTCACTTAGAGCCTTATTTATCAAAATCAAATGTGTAAAAGAAAAAAATCGTCAAAAAACTCAATTATTTAAAAATATATATTACAGGAAAAGGAAAGTTTCAGCCTCACCTGGTTATTTTGTCCAAAGATATTTTTAAAGAATTTTCGCATTCTTTCACTCATTTCTGAGTTAATCTTAAATAAGAAATAATAATGAAATAAAGTTAAATGATATCAGGGTTTGTGTTCACCTTTTATTACTACGATCAAAGGAACAGGCTTAATGCTGAACACAATATATTATTAGTGAATAAGCCCCCCTACTCATTCCCTATTTTGTATTTTTAATTACAGTCACCCCCCCAGCCAGTAAATCCCCAGCTAGGGCCGGAATTACAAATGTACTGGCAATATATACGTTACATGTAATACCCTATGAATCCCCCCTTCCCTGACCCTCTCCGCTGATGGATTACCCCTTATAAGTACAGACCTGCCTATACTCCACCCATTTCCCTGCTCACTCCGCCCATTTCCCCACCCACTTCACCTATTGCCCCACCCCATGTGACGCCCCAGCTGCTCCCCCAACCTGAAGGCTGGTGTAAATGTGAAAAAAGATGCCAACCCTATTTTTATACATCATTAAACAATACAAATGGTTTATGTACTTTTGGTGTTATGTGTAATTGATTAGGATTGTAATTTACTCCCAGTGTAAAATCATTTATATGGTAGATACAATCATGTATTAGTACCAAGCAGCAAAAAGCTGCCAAATTGGCTCCTTGACCTGCATAGGCTGCCATTATGGTCTGATTATTGGCCGGCCGGGGGTTAATAACTGGACCAGTTTGGTTTGGCCCAGAATGCAGTTGGACAATCATTTTGTGACTTGGCTTAATGTGTATGGCCAGCTCTAGGCCTGTCCCAATCTGACTCCTGCATGGGGTTGCCAATTGGCCAGTATGTTACCGGACTGCTTCATGCCAATGTTATTAATAGGAAAAAGCTAAAAGTATAGGAAGGCCGGTATTTTTCCCATAAAGGTGGCAGCTACTCCTGCAGGGAAAGTGGCAGATTGCAGAGAGGGGGATAGTGAGGGGCAACGAGATTATTTCAGAAACAGCACCGAATGTTCAACTGATCGTATTTAGACGTTATTCATTTACTGTTAATTATTTCCATGATCTGAAGCTTTTACTATCATTGTCATTTTGGCAATATTTTCCCTTTATTCACAGTTTTATCAAGATAAACAACATCCCAATGACCTATACTGTAAATATACATTTATAACTCAGCAACAGATTTAAGGCTGATGGAACTGTACAAAAGACGCCAGGGATACTGGGAGTTACAGTTAAACAGCAGCCAAAGGCTTCACATTTACAGGCCTATAGTGTCCAACCTGACAACATATTCCCTCGTTAAATAAATCCAATATAAACAGTTAATGACATTTATAATTAATGAAAACAAAAATAGTCTTTGCACTTACAGAATTTGAAATTAGTTAAATTAGTCAAAAAATCACTTATTTGCACTGAAAAAGACGCAATGCGACTTCAACAGTAACAAATCAGCAAGTGACACTGACCGGGTAGTGAATTCATGTAAACAACCCAACTAGCTATGACATCACAATGCTCATTGCCATGGCAACAAAGTCTGAATCCTCTACACAGGATCCCTGGCATTTTAGATAGTGATGACATCACAATGCCATTCCTGGTGCAAAGCCAGCACAGTCTGACTCCAATAACAATCATTCTATTGGCTAAATATGATGCCAATGAATGATTTTATTGGCAGAAACAGTACAAAGCATTTGTTTACTTGCATAATTATTGTATTAAATAACCTCTCAGAACAGGGGGTTAAAGTGCAGTCGGGCAGATCAACTTGGGTAGAAAACATAAATGGTACAAGCAAATGTGTAATTCAGGAAGAGATAAGGATATAAGGGGGTACTGAGAGTTACAGTTTAACAACAGCCACATGGAATTTAGATTTCAGGCCTAAAGGTTACACAGGGACACATTCCCTTATGTAATAATGCAAAGGGGTCGAGGAGACGCCTCATACACATGCAAATAAACACAAGGAATTCTGGGATATAATCCCAAAGAAATTTTCATTTAAATGGGTGTCTCCTATAGGCTAAAGTTCAGCCACTGGCTTTCTAAAGGACAAATCAAATCACAGTTGTATCAAGATAAACAACATCCCAATGACCTATACTGTAAATATACATTTATAACTAGGCAACAGATTTAAGGCTGATGGAACTGTACAAAAGGCACCAGGGATACTGGGAGTTACAGTTAAACAGCAGCCAAAGGCTTCACATTTACAGGCCTATAGTGTCCAACCTGACAACATATTCCCTCGTTAAATAAATCCAATATAAACAATTAATGACATTTGCAATTAATGAAAACAAAAATAGTCTTTGCACTTACAGAATTTGAAATAAGTTGAATTAGTCGAAAAACTTTTTTGCACCGAAAAAGACGCAATGCGACTTCAACGGTGACAAATCAGCAAGTGACACTGACCGGGTAGTGAATCCATGTAAACAACCCGACTAGCTATGACATCACAATGTTCATTGCCATGGCAACAAAGCCTGAATCCTCTACACAGGATCCCTGGCAGTTTAGATAGTGATGACATCACAATGCCATTCCTGGCGCAAAGCCAGCACAGTCTGGCTCCAATAACAATCATTCTATTGGCTAAAGATGATGCTAATGAATGATTTTATTGACAGAAACAGTACAAACCATTTGTTTACTTGCATAATTATTGTGTTAAATAAAGAAACCTCTGAACCGTATAATGTCTTGTGAGAAAGGAATGGCTAACATGGATTTAATCATTAGCCAAGCAGGCAAAGTGGTGGGCTAGTGGCACAAAATAAATCCGGTTATGCAGCCAATGCTACTGATTGCAGGATATATGGGAAATAAAGTATGAACCCGAGCAAAACTATTTGTTTTTTGTACAAATTATAATTGTGAGATTCTAAAGGGAACCCTGCCATATCCCTCAAAGACTTAAGACTAACGCCCTTCTTCATTCACTAAAATTGCCAATAGCGCTTTATTTTTCCAGGCGTCACCCAGGGACGCAGTTCTCTTCCATCTTACTGCCCCGACTTGCACACATTTTTGTATAATCTTTTTTAACAAAAAAAATTGTATAAAATGTACCCAAAGAATTTTCCTGTGTTACCTATTTCTAAACCTCCTTTATTGTCCATTTTTACTGCTATTATGTATATTCTCCTACATCAATTGGATCTTATTATAAGTCCAGTGGTGCAAACCCCATAGTCGCAGAGGGGCCTAGGGAACAGGGGGGGCCTGGATCACAGGGACTGCTTCCTCTATAGCTGTAAAGTCTTCTCTCCCCACTCACAAGTAGCAGAGTGGCTAGAGAGGGAAGACTCAGGCAGGAAAAAGATGCTAGCATGGGGTGGGGGCAGAAGACATTGGCAGAGGGGGTCATTGCTCCCACCGCATAATGGCAAGTGGGCCCATTGTCTAAGGGGTGGGCCCCTGGGCTCCCAGTCTGACACTGGGAATGGCTGCCCCCGGGGCTACACACTATATAAACGTTGCTTTAATTAAAAAAATTGATTTGTGTAAGTTAAAAATGTGTACACTGAACACTTTGGTTTAAATGGAGGGCTGGAGTGATAGTCCCTCCTCTTCCTGTGGGTATATAACACTTGTTTGTATTTGTACTATTAGGCTTGATAAAGGGCTGGGTTGAAGCCCGAAACATTGCCTTGTGCACTTGAGTAAAAGTCACATTTTTTCAACATAACCGGAGTGCTGCTGTTTTTTCATCTCTACATTGTTTTCCATAGAGGATGGCGCTGCCACCTGTCATATTGAGCCCCAAATTCTCCCACAAATCACAGACACTGCTCTTCCATCCGCTGTGAGAAAATGTCCCAGGAAAGAGAGTGAGAAAGACAATGACAGAACATGAGAATGAGTAGGGGAAGGGTATGAGAGACAGAGACCAGAATGTGGGTTGTGTTTACACAAACAAGGCAACTGTATCAGAGGGGGATCTGTAACATGATAGTGAAAGGGGGTGCTGACTGTTACTGAGGTGGGATAAGGGGTACTCAAGCTGCTGGAGGTTGAACGCATGGAAACCTGCCTCACTTCCCCGTCCCAGGCCTGAATTTCCTGTTTCCGGGAGGCGGAGTCAGCAGACAGTATGGCATTGATAGCAGCTGAACCTGAGAGAAATCAGCAGTGTCATATAATGTACATCCACAAGTGCAATTTCAAATACAATCATGATGTTTGTTCTCCCCGCAACGTTGCATTTCCCCCAGAATTTTAGCATCACTGTAGGAGCAAGGTGGTGATGTGCAGGCAAATGCATGGAGCTTATGGAAGAGCTGGAGTTTATTGCATGTACTTAATATGATGATATAATTGTGAGCTGAGTCTCTAGGCAAGTTACGTAGCTTTCTAAGCAGTTTCTGCAGAAGTTACGTAACTTTTGCGCCACAACGGGGCCCCTCTAAGAAAGAAGATTTCACAGGGCCCGGTACAGTTGTACCCCCTCTAGCCCCTGAAGGCAACCTATCACATGACCCATGCATTCTCTTAACTGCCCTGTTACCTGCTCAGATTTAGTGTAATGGCACACTAGGAGATTAGTTGCTGCTGGTAAGTCTGAGCTACCGCAGACGACTAATCTCATGAAAATGCTCCCCCGCCAGCAGCAATCCGGCCCACACACCCACATGCCCGGTGAAATAAGGTCCAACAGGACTAGGGCCCACCGGGTTTTTATCCAATGCCCTATTGGGACCACTCCAACCCCATACCCCAATATCCCAGTTTGGGTGCCAGTGTACTGGGCTGTTTGCTGATCCCCAAGATGGCTGCTGGGAACAGAAGGGACAGAGCTAAAGGAGGGGGCACTGCTGCTAAAACTAAATATGTACTTTTCATTTAAATAAAAATGTATACAATATATTCACTCAAAATGTTATTATTGCCTCATTCATTAAGCTAAAGCTATCATAACAAGGAAAATGTGAGGTAAAAACTTTTTTATATATAAGATATAAATTAATCTTTTTGTTTAATCAGTGTTTTACTTTAATGTTAATGAGGCTTGCACCTTTTGTTCTTGGGTTAGACAGAAAATTGCCTGTTAATCTCCATTAATACGTTAATGACCCCCCAATGGGGCTCCTACCAGGGGTGTGAAATGGAGACTGGGTGAAACAAAGCAAAACAGAAGAGCTTAGAATTTATCTGACAGGGCTACACTGAGCTTTACTCCATTTTAAAAATGGCGGAGAAATGTTGTTTAAAAGTCAAATTCACAAAAGTGTCTGTAAACTGTCTTTCTTTCACCACAAACCGAAACGTGGCGGTTGAGTCGAAATTTAGGTGTATTTCTGTTTGTGAATATGGAGAAAGTGTTTTCCACCAGTTTTTCCACCACTTTTACCTCAGAAAAGGTCTCTCTTCACCTTTGTGAGTTCCCCCCATTGAGTCCATACACTTCCAATCCCTCTCCCCCAGCCAAAGCATTTCAAGTTAGCAGCAAGAAGAAAAGCAGGACCTCACGTCAAGCTCCAAAATAAAAAATTTATTTGTTTTCTCTTCTGAAAAATGAACTTGCAATGTGCCACTAACAGATGCATTTTGAAAACAACGTTTTCCCATGACAGCATTCACATCAAATATCCTCCCCGAGACTGCTCATTCCTAACAGCACTCTCACAATTTATAGGCGAGAGCCTTACAGTCAATTTAAAGCCACATAACCTCAAAACCAGAGTTGCCTTAACTGTGCCAATTGCCAGAGAATGCTTGTACCAGACATTGCTGTATCTTTCTGAAAATCCTGTGAGCCCAAGGTTACTGACTGCTTCCTGGCACATATTTACAATGCAATTTTGAGAAATAGATGATTTTAGTTTTACTTCTAGATATTTTTGAGATTTGTGAATGGGTTTTTGTCAGTACACAATTTTTCAGATATTTTTCCCAGAGAAATTCCAGTTTTCTTTAATATAACTCCCATACTTTGTGTAATACCGGCCAGGCCAGTGAGATACTGACCAGGAGGCTGTTCAGGGGGCCTGGTGTCAACAAGGCCCAGTAAAGCTGTTTGGCATTAAAATGTTTAGATGATTTTGTGGAGTTGGCAGTTGGTAATTTCTGGGGTCCCCAGGAGCTGCCCCAGACTTTTCCAGGGAACTGAATGTCAAGTCATTCACATGCAGTAAATCTAAGAAATGAACAATACTGAAAAGAACAATTAGTGGAACTGAGCAAAAATAGGGGCTTTGTGTTATTAAAGTGAAAAACATGAGAGAGAATTGAGACAGAGAGATGGAGCCCAGGGGCTCCCAGTATAATAATGATAATAATGATAATAATGATTATACTGGGAGAAAACCAAGGGGTTGGTGGGTACAGAGCCTGTGCTACAGAACCGTATGGGCCTCAAGCTGAACTGGCACTGAATCTCATAATTATACTTGCCTGTGTCTTATAGGAAGGAACTGGAGGGGCAGATACAGAGATTAGTGGGTAACACAAGATTGCTTTCCTGGAACTGCAGAAAGAACTACCCCAGTTCTACCCACCAGTGATGCCAAGCTGCCAACTCTGTTTCTCCATATATCAGACTCACACTGGCTGGGTATAACTGGGCATGGGAAAAATCTCCTGCAAATTCCACCCTAGGTAGTGATGGGGTACAGCAGCCCCCCGGTGTTACTGAGCAACAAGTCCCGGCACTCACTGAGGCCAATAATCCGCCATTATATATGTAACCTCTATTTCTGCTCAATAGCTGCCTTCCCCGACTAGTACCAGAGTTATCAGCAGTGTCATATAATGTACATCCACAAGTGCAATTTCAAATACAATCATGATGTTTGTTCTCCCCGTAAGGTTGCATTTTCCCCAGAATTTTAGCATCACTGTAGGAGCAAGGTGGTGATGTGCAGGCAAATGCATGGAGCTTATGGAAGAGCTGGAGTTTATTGCATGTATTTAAAATGATGATATAATTGTGAGCTGAGTCCCACATCAGACTTTCCCATGCCAGTCAGTGTGTGTAACAGCTCTGCTACCTACAGACTGGCAGCGGCTCCTCCTTCACTGCTTGTTCTACCACTGGGTCACCTTCCTGTGAGATCTGATGGCACCATGGCAACCAGGGCCGCCATCAGAAACAAATTATTTATATGGGGCCCCCCCCATGAACACAATTGTGCGGTACCAAAATATTGGCCACGTCCCTTATGTGTGTAATATAAACAGCTGATATTACTCTATAATAAGCAGTTCATATAAACAGTCAAAGTGAATAATAAAGTGCTAATAAGTCAGTCAGTTCATTGGGGGTCAGTGGAATTTAATCTTAAGTTTTTTCATTCATTGGGGGTCAGTGGGGTTTGTCCCTGCAAAGCTTCTCTGCATTGGCTTTTACTTCATACACAAGTTACGTAAGTTTCTAGGCAAGTTACGTAGCTTTCTAAGCAGTTTTTGCAGAAGTTACGTAACTTTTGCGCCGCGACGGGGCCCCTCTAAGAAAGAAGATTTCACAGGGCCCGGTACAGTTGTACCCCCTCTACCCCCCTGAAGGCAACCTATCACATGACCAATGCATTCTCTCAACTGCCCTGTTACCTGTTCAGATTTAGTGTAATGGCACACTAGGAGATTAGTTGCTGCTGGTAAGTCTGAGCTACCGCAGATCACTAATCTCATGAAAATGCTCCCCCGCTGGCAATTATGTGAATACCGGAGGGGAAACAAATGCGCTATGCTAATGTTTTCTAGATTTCTGTGAAATTCCACTTCTCTACCAAGATTTAAGGGCCTAAATACCTTCTTCATGGGAAAAAGTGGATCAAGGGCCCACCCCCCGCACTAATCTGCCCCCCGCACTACTTCTCTAGCTCCTACTGATTACTGGCCAGCAGCAATCCGGCCCACACACCAACCTGCCCAGTGAAACAAGGTCAAACAGGACTAGGGCCCACCGGGTTTTTATCCAATGCCCTATTGGAGCCATTCCAACCCCGTACCCCTATATCCCAGTTTGGGTGCCAGTGTGCTGGGCTGTTATCATCCCCAAGATGGCTGCTGGGAACAGAAGGGACAGAGCTAAAGGAGGAGGCGCTGCTGCTAAAACTAAACATTTACTTTTCATTTAAATAAAAATGTATACAATATATTCACTCAAAATGTTATTATTGCCTCATTCATTAAGCTAAAGCTATCATAACAATGCAAATGTGAGGTAAAAACTTTTTAATATATAAGATATAAATTAATCTTTTTGTTTAATCAGTGTTTTACTTTAATGTTAATGAGGCTTGCACCTATTGTTCTTGGGTTAGACAGAAAATTGTCTGTTAATCCCCATTAATACGTTTATGTCCCCCCAATGGGGCCTCTACCAGAGGTGGGAAAGGGAGACTGGGTGAAACAAAGCAAAACAGAAGAGCTTAGAATTAATCTGACAGGGTTACACTGAGCTTTACTCCATTTTAAAAATGGCGGAGAAATGTTGTTTAAAAGTCAAATTCAGAAAAGTGTCTGTAAACTGTCTTTCTTTCACCACAAACTGAAACGTGGCAGTTGAGTCGAAATTTAGTTGGATTTCTGTTTGTGAATATGGAGAAAGTGTTTTCCACCAGTTTTTCCACCACTTTTATCTCAGAAAAGGTCTCTCTCCACCTTTGTGAGTTTCCCCCCATTGAGTCCATACACTTCCAATCCCTCTCCCCCAGCCAAAGCATTTCAAGTTAGCAGCAAGAAGAAAAGCAGGGCCTCACGTCAAGCTCCAAAATAAAAAATTTATTTGTTTTCTCTTCGGAAAAACGAACTTTCAATGTGCCATTAACAGATGCATTTTGAAAAAAAACCAAACGTTTTCCCATGACAGCATTCACATCAAATATCCTCCCTGAGACTGCTCATTCCTAACAGCACTCTCACAATTTAAATGTGATAGGCGAGAGCCTTACAGTCAATTTAAAGCCACATAACCTCAAAACCAGAATTGCCTTAACTGTGCCAATTGCCAGAGAATGCTATTGAGGCAAAAGTGCAGTTTCCAAGGTCGGACTGGGGGGTGCAGGACCCAGGCCTCCCAGGGACACACCCCCCCAAGGGGGGCCCCTGGGCTCCCAGTCTGACACTGGGAATGGCTGCCCCCGGGGCTACACACTATATAAACTTTGCTTTAATTAAAAAAATTGATTTGTGTAAGTTAAAAATGTGTACACTGAACACTTTGGTTTAAATGGAGGGCTGGAGTGATAGTCCCTCTTCTTCCTGTGGGTATATAACACTTGTTTGTATTTGTACTATTAGGCTTGATAAAGGGCTGGGTTGAAGCCCGAAACATTGCCTTGTGCACTTGAGTAAAAGTCACATTTTTTCAACATAACCGGAGTGCTGCTGTTTTTTCATCTCTACATTGTTTTCCATAGAGGATGGCGCTGCCACCTGTCATATTGAGCCCCAAATTCTCCCACAAATCACAGACACTGCTCTTCCATCCGCTGTGAGAAAATGTCCCAGGAAAGAGAGTGAGAAAGACAATGACAGAACATGAGAATGAGTAGGGGAAGGGTATGAGAGACAGAGACCAGAATGTGGGTTGTGTTTACACAAACAAGGCAGCTGTATCAGAGGGGGATCTGTAACATGATAGTGAAAGGGGGTGCTGACTGTTACTGAGGAGGGATACGGGGTACTCAAGCTGCTGGAGGTTGAACGCATGGAAACCTGCCTCACTTCCCCGTCCCAGGCCTGAATTTCCTGTTTCCGGGAGGCGGAGTCAGCAGACAGTATGGCATTGATAGCAGCTGAACCTGAGAGAAATCAGCAGTGTCATATAATGTACATCCACAAGTGCAATTTCAAATACAATCATGATGTTTGTTCTCCCCGCAACGTTGCATTTCCCCCAGAATTTTAGCATCACTGTAGGAGCAAGGTGGTGATGTGCAGGCAAATGCATGGAGCTTATGGAAGAGCTGGAGTTTATTGCATGTACTTAATATGATGATATAATTGTGAGCTGAGTCTCTAGGCAAGTTACGTAGCTTTCTAAGCAGTTTCTGCAGAAGTTACGTAACTTTTGCGCCACGACGGGGCCCCTCTAAGAAAGAAGATTTCACAGGGCCCGGTACAGTTGTACCCCCTCTAGCCCCTGAAGGCAACCTATCACATGACCCATGCATTCTCTTAACTGCCCTTTTACCTGCTCAGATTTAGTGTAATGGCACACTAGGAGATTAGTTGCTGCTGGTAAGTCTGAGCTACCGCAGACGACTAATCTCATGAAAATGCTCCCCCGCCAGCAGAAATCCGGCCCACACACCCACATGCCCGGTGAAATAAGGTCCAACAGGACTAGGGCCCACCGGGTTTTTATCCAATGCCCTATTGGGGCCACTCCAACCCCATACCCCAATATCCCAGTTTGGGTGCCAGTGTACTGGGCTGTTTGCTGATCCCCAAGATGGCTGCTGGGAACAGAAGGGACAGAGCTAAAGGAGGGGGCACTGCTGCTAAAACTAAACATTTACTTTTCATTTAAATAAAAATGTATACAATATATTCACTCAAAATGTTATTATTGCCTCATTCATTAAGCTAAAGCTATCATAACAAGGAAAATGTGAGGTAAAAACTTTTTTATATATAAGATATAAATTAATCTTTTTGTTTAATCAGTGTTTTACTTTAATGTTAATGAGGCTTGCACCTATTGTTCTTGGGTTAGACAGAAAATTGTCTGTTAATCCCCATTAATACGTTAATGTCCCCCCAATGGGGCCTCTACCAGAGGTGGGAAAGGGAGACTGGGTGAAACAAAGCAAAACAGAAGAGCTTAGAATTTATCTGACAGGGTTACACTGAGCTTTACTCCATTTTAAAAATGGCGGAGAAATGTTGTTTAAAAGTCAAATTCACAAAAGTGTCTGTAAACTGTCTTTCTTTCACCACAAACTGAAACGTGGCAGTTGAGTCGAAATTTAGTTGGATTTCTGTTTGTGAATATGGAGAAAGTGTTTTCCACCAGTTTTTCCACCACTTTTATCTCAGAAAAGGTCTCTCTCCACCTTTGTGAGTTTCCCCCCATTGAGTCCATACACTTCCAATCCCTCTCCCCCAGCCAAAGCATTTCAAGTTAGCAGCAAGAAGAAAAGCAGGGCCTCACGTCAAGCTCCAAAATAAAAAATTTATTTGTTTTCTCTTCGGAAAAACGAACTTTCAATGTGCCATTAACAGATGCATTTTGAAAAAAAACCAAACGTTTTCCCATGACAGCATTCACATCAAATATCCTCCCTGAGACTGCTCATTCCTAACAGCACTCTCACAATTTAAATGTGATAGGCGAGAGCCTTACAGTCAATTTAAAGCCACATAACCTCAAAACCAGAATTGCCTTAACTGTGCCAATTGCCAGAGAATGCTATTGAGGCAAAAGTGCAGTTTCCAAGGTCGGACTGGGGGGTGCAGGACCCAGGCCTCCCAGGGACACACCCCCCCCAAGGGGGGCCCCTGGGCTCCCAGTCTGACACTGGGAATGGCTGCCCCCGGGGCTACACACTATATAAACTTTGCTTTAATTAAAAAAATTGATTTGTGTAAGTTAAAAATGTGTACACTGAACACTTTGGTTTAAATGGAGGGCTGGAGTGATAGTCCCTCCTCTTCCTGTGGGTATATAACACTTGTTTGTATTTGTACTATTAGGCTTGATAAAGGGCTGGGTTGAAGCCCGAAACGTTGCCTTGTGCACTTGAGTAAAAGTCACATTTTTTCAACATAACTGGAGTGCTGCTGTTTTTTCATCTCTACATTGTTTTCCATAGAGGATGGCGCTGCCACCTGTCATATTGAGCCCCAAATTCTCCCACAAATCACAGACACTGCTCTTCCATCCGCTGTGAGAAAATGTCCCAGGAAAGAGAGTGAGAAAGACAATGACAGAACATGAGAATGAGTAGGGGAAGGGTATGAGAGACAGAGACCAGAATGTGGGTTGTGTTTACACAAACAAGGCAGCTGTATCAGAGGGGGATCTGTAACATGATAGTGAAAGGGGGTGCTGACTGTTACTGAGGAGGGATACGGGGTACTCAAGCTGCTGGAGGTTGAACGCATGGAAACCTGCCTCACTTCCCCGTCCCAGGCCTGAATTTCCTGTTTCCGGGAGGCGGAGTCAGCAGACAGTATGGCATTGATAGCAGCTGAACCTGAGAGAAATCAGCAGTGTCATATAATGTACATCCACAAGTGCAATTTCAAATACAATCATGATGTTTGTTCTCCCCGCAACGTTGCATTTCCCCCAGAATTTTAGCATCACTGTAGGAGCAAGGTGGTGATGTGCAGGCAAATGCATGGAGCTTATGGAAGAGCTGGAGTTTATTGCATGTACTTAATATGATGATATAATTGTGAGCTGAGTCTCTAGGCAAGTTACGTAGCTTTCTAAGCAGTTTCTGCAGAAGTTACGTAACTTTTGCGCCACGACGGGGCCCCTCTAAGAAAGAAGATTTCACAGGGCCCGGTACAGTTGTACCCCCTCTAGCCCCTGAAGGCAACCTATCACATGACCCATGCATTCTCTTAACTGCCCTTTTACCTGCTCAGATTTAGTGTAATGGCACACTAGGAGATTAGTTGCTGCTGGTAAGTCTGAGCTACCGCAGACGACTAATCTCATGAAAATGCTCCCCCGCCAGCAGAAATCCGGCCCACACACCCACATGCCCGGTGAAATAAGGTCCAACAGGACTAGGGCCCACCGGGTTTTTATCCAATGCCCTATTGGGGCCACTCCAACCCCATACCCCAATATCCCAGTTTGGGTGCCAGTGTACTGGGCTGTTTGCTGATCCCCAAGATGGCTGCTGGGAACAGAAGGGACAGAGCTAAAGGAGGGGGCACTGCTGCTAAAACTAAACATTTACTTTTCATTTAAATAAAAATGTATACAATATATTCACTCAAAATGTTATTATTGCCTCATTCATTAAGCTAAAGCTATCATAACAAGGAAAATGTGAGGTAAAAACTTTTTATATATAAGATATAAATTAATCTTTTTGTTTAATCAGTGTTTTACTTTAATGTTAATGAGGCTTGCACCTATTGTTCTTGGGTTAGACAGAAAATTGTCTGTTAATCCCCATTAATACGTTAATGTCCCCCCAATGGGGCCTCTACCAGAGGTGGGAAAGGGAGACTGGGTGAAACAAAGCAAAACAGAAGAGCTTAGAATTTATCTGACAGGGTTACACTGAGCTTTACTCCATTTTAAAAATGGCGGAGAAATGTTGTTTAAAAGTCAAATTCACAAAAGTGTCTGTAAACTGTCTTTCTTTCACCACAAACTGAAACGTGGCAGTTGAGTCGAAATTTAGGTGGATTTCTGTTTGTGAATATGGAGAAAGTGTTTTCCACCAGTTTTTCCACCACTTTTACCTCAGAAAAGGTCTCTCTCCACCTTTGTGAGTTTCCCCCCATTGAGTCCATACACTTCCAATCCCTCTCCCCCAGCCAAAGCATTTCAAGTTAGCAGCAAGAAGAAAAGCAGGGCCTCACGTCAAGCTCCAAAATAAAAAATTTATTTGTTTTCTCTTCGGAAAAACGAACTTTCAATGTGCCATTAACAGATGCATTTTGAAAAAAAACCAAACGTTTTCCCATGACAGCATTCACATCAAATATCCTCCCTGAGACTGCTCATTCCTAACAGCACTCTCACAATTTAAATGTGATAGGCGAGAGCCTTACAGTCAATTTAAAGCCACATAACCTCAAAACCAGAATTGCCTTAACTGTGCCAATTGCCAGAGAATGCTATTGAGGCAAAAGTGCAGTTACCAAGGTCGGACTGGGGGGTGCAGGACCCAGGCCTCCCAGGGACACACCCCCCCCAAGGGGCCCCACCCTGGCCCCCACACCCCCTCTGGGGGCCTGCCTAACTCCCTCCCCCAAACATGCCTGCTTTAGTTTTACCTTAGGCACGATGGGGGAGATCTTTGGGTGGGGTAGTCCCACGGGGATCGGGTCTGGGCCGGCAGGGCCCACCGGGTTTTTACCCAGTCAGACCCTGGCAGTTACATGCACTCTTTGAGGCAATTGAGTTCAGATGTTGTCAGTTCTGCTTGTCAGAATGCCATCCATTCATTAGGTGCAAGTGCTGACACAGCCCACAGTGGGACCCATGGGCCCCCCAGAATCACAAGATGTGCAAGAGGAGGCAGGATGGAAGTAGCGCTGCCCAGTGTAGAGATTGCAGCTTTAGCCCCAAGTACCTATAGAATGGCATTTTCCATGCCACCATTGTGTGTAAAGTTGCACAACTGCAGCTGCACTATATGGGCCTAGATGAACCCTAAAGTATTATTACCCCTTCCAGTAATCGGAATTGTTTCAGTCAGTTTAATAGGATAAAGAAACCTCTGTACCGTATAATGTCTCGTGAGAAAGGAATGGCTAACATGGATTTAATCATTACCCAAGCAGGCACAGTGGTGGGCTAGTGGCACAAAATAAATCTGGTTATGCAGCCAATGCTAGTGATTGCAGGATATATGGGAAATACAGTATGAACCCGAGCAAAACTATTTGTTTTTTGTACAAATTATAATTGTGAGATTCTAAAGGGAACCCTGCCATATCCCTCAAAGACTTAAGACTAACGCCCTTCTTCATTCACTTAAATTGCCAATAGTGCTTTATTTTTCCAGGCGTCACCCAGGGACGCAGTTCTCTTCCATCTTACTGCCCCGACTTGCACACATTTTTGTATAATCTTTTTTAACAAAAAAAATTGTATAAAATGTACCCAAAGAATTTTCCTGTGTTACCTATTTCTAAACCTCCTTTATTGTCCATTTTTACTGCTATTAAGTATATTCTCCTACATCAATTGGATCTTATTATAAGTCCAGTGGTGCAAACCCCATAGTCGCAGAGGGGCCTAGGGAACAGGGGGGGCCTGGATCACAGGGACTGCTTCCTCTATAGCTGTAAAGTCTTCTCTCCCCACTCACAAGTAGCAGAGTGGCTAGAGAGGGAAGACTCAGGCAGGCAAAAGATGCTAGCATGGGGTGGGGGCAGAAGACATTGGCAGAGGGGGTCATTGCTCCCACCGCATAATGGCAAGTGGGCCCATTGTCTAAGGGGTGGGCCCCTGGGCTCCCAGTCTGACACTGGGAATGGCTGCCCCCGGGGCTACACACTATATAAACGTTGCTTTAATTAAAAAAATTGATTTGTGTAAGTTAAAAATGTGTACACTGAACACTTTGGTTTAAATGGAGGGCTGGAGTGATAGTCCCTCCTCTTCCTGTGGGTATATAACACTTGTTTGTATTTGTACTATTAGGCTTGATAAAGGGCTGGGTTGAAGCCCGAAACGTTGCCTTGTGCACTTGAGTAAAAGTCACATTTTTTCAACATAACTGGAGTGCTGCTGTTTTTTCATCTCTACATTGTTTTCCATAGAGGATGGCGCTGCCACCTGTCATATTGAGCCCCAAATTCTCCCACAAATCACAGACACTGCTCTTCCATCCGCTGTGAGAAAATGTCCCAGGAAAGAGAGTGAGAAAGACAATGACAGAACATGAGAATGAGTAGGGGAAGGGTATGAGAGACAGAGACCAGAATGTGGGTTGTGTTTACACAAACAAGGCAGCTGTATCAGAGGGGGATCTGTAACATGATAATGGAAGGGGGTGCTGACTGTTACTGAGGTGGGATACGGGGTACTCAAGCTGCTGGAGGTTGAACGCATGGAAACCTGCCTCACTTCCCCATCCCAGGCCTGAATTTCCTGTTTCCGGGAGGCGGAGTCAGCAGACAGTATGGCATTGATAGCAGCTGAACCTGAGAGAAATCAGCAGTGTCATATAATGTACATCCACAAGTGCAATTTCAAATACAATCATGATGTTTGTTCTCCCCGCAACGTTGCATTTCCCCCAGAATTTTAGCATCACTGTAGGAGCAAGGTGGTGATGTGCAGGCAAATGCATGGAGCTTATGGAAGAGCTGGAGTTTATTGCATGTATTTAAAATGATGATATAATTGTGAGCTGAGTCCCACATCAGACTTTCCCATGCCAGTCAGTGTGTGTAACAGCTCTGCTACCTACAGACTGGCAGCGGCTCCTCCTTCACTGCTTGTTCTACCACTGGGTCACCTTCCTGTGAGATCTGATGGCACCATGGCAACCAGGGCCGCCATCAGAAACAAATTATTTATATGGGGCCCCCCCCATGAACACAATTGTGCGGTACCAAAATATTGGCCACGTCCCTTATGTGTGTAATATAAACAGCTGATATTACTCTATAATAAGCAGTTCATATAAACAGTCAAAGTGAATAATAAAGTGCTAATAAGTCAGTCAGTTCATTGGGGGTCAGTGGAATTTAATCTTAAGTTTTTTCATTCATTGGGGGTCAGTGGGGTTTGTCCCTGCAAAGCTTCTCTGCATTGGCTTTTACTTCATACACAAGTTACGTAAGTTTCTAGGCAAGTTACGTAGCTTTCTAAGCAGTTTTTGCAGAAGTTACGTAACTTTTGCGCCGCGACGGGGCCCCTCTAAGAAAGAAGATTTCACAGGGCCCGGTACAGTTGTACCCCCTCTACCCCCCTGAAGGCAACCTATCACATGACCAATGCATTCTCTCAACTGCCCTGTTACCTGTTCAGATTTAGTGTAATGGCACACTAGGAGATTAGTTGCTGCTGGTAAGTCTGAGCTACCGCAGATCACTAATCTCATGAAAATGCTCCCCCGCTGGCAATTATGTGAATACCGGAGGGGAAACAAATGCGCTATGCTAATGTTTTCTAGATTTCTGTGAAATTCCACTTCTCTACCAAGATTTAAGGGCCTAAATACCTTCTTCATGGGAAAAAGTGGATCAAGGGCCCACCCCCCGCACTAATCTGCCCCCCGCACTACTTCTCTAGCTCCTACTGATTACTGGCCAGCAGCAATCCGGCCCACACACCAACCTGCCCAGTGAAACAAGGTCAAACAGGACTAGGGCCCACCGGGTTTTTATCCAATGCCCTATTGGAGCCATTCCAACCCCGTACCCCTATATCCCAGTTTGGGTGCCAGTGTGCTGGGCTGTTATCATCCCCAAGATGGCTGCTGGGAACAGAAGGGACAGAGCTAAAGGAGGAGGCGCTGCTGCTAAAACTAAACATTTACTTTTCATTTAAATAAAAATGTATACAATATATTCACTCAAAATGTTATTATTGCCTCATTCATTAAGCTAAAGCTATCATAACAATGCAAATGTGAGGTAAAAACTTTTTAATATATAAGATATAAATTAATCTTTTTGTTTAATCAGTGTTTTACTTTAATGTTAATGAGGCTTGCACCTATTGTTCTTGGGTTAGACAGAAAATTGTCTGTTAATCCCCATTAATACGTTTATGTCCCCCCAATGGGGCCTCTACCAGAGGTGGGAAAGGGAGACTGGGTGAAACAAAGCAAAACAGAAGAGCTTAGAATTAATCTGACAGGGTTACACTGAGCTTTACTCCATTTTAAAAATGGCGGAGAAATGTTGTTTAAAAGTCAAATTCAGAAAAGTGTCTGTAAACTGTCTTTCTTTCACCACAAACTGAAACGTGGCAGTTGAGTCGAAATTTAGTTGGATTTCTGTTTGTGAATATGGAGAAAGTGTTTTCCACCAGTTTTTCCACCACTTTTATCTCAGAAAAGGTCTCTCTCCACCTTTGTGAGTTTCCCCCCATTGAGTCCATACACTTCCAATCCCTCTCCCCCAGCCAAAGCATTTCAAGTTAGCAGCAAGAAGAAAAGCAGGGCCTCACGTCAAGCTCCAAAATAAAAAATTTATTTGTTTTCTCTTCGGAAAAACGAACTTTCAATGTGCCATTAACAGATGCATTTTGAAAAAAACCAAACGTTTTCCCATGACAGCATTCACATCAAATATCCTCCCTGAGACTGCTCATTCCTAACAGCACTCTCACAATTTAAATGTGATAGGCGAGAGCCTTACAGTCAATTTAAAGCCACATAACCTCAAAACCAGAATTGCCTTAACTGTGCCAATTGCCAGAGAATGCTATTGAGGCAAAAGTGCAGTTTCCAAGGTCGGACTGGGGGGTGCAGGACCCAGGCCTCCAGGGACACACCCCCCCAAGGGGGGCCCCTGGGCTCCCAGTCTGACACTGGGAATGGCTGCCCCCGGGGCTACACACTATATAAACTTTGCTTTAATTAAAAAAATTGATTTGTGTAAGTTAAAAATGTGTACACTGAACACTTTGGTTTAAATGGAGGGCTGGAGTGATAGTCCCTCTTCTTCCTGTGGGTATATAACACTTGTTTGTATTTGTACTATTAGGCTTGATAAAGGGCTGGGTTGAAGCCCGAAACATTGCCTTGTGCACTTGAGTAAAAGTCACATTTTTTCAACATAACCGGAGTGCTGCTGTTTTTTCATCTCTACATTGTTTTCCATAGAGGATGGCGCTGCCACCTGTCATATTGAGCCCCAAATTCTCCCACAAATCACAGACACTGCTCTTCCATCCGCTGTGAGAAAATGTCCCAGGAAAGAGAGTGAGAAAGACAATGACAGAACATGAGAATGAGTAGGGGAAGGGTATGAGAGACAGAGACCAGAATGTGGGTTGTGTTTACACAAACAAGGCAGCTGTATCAGAGGGGGATCTGTAACATGATAGTGAAAGGGGGTGCTGACTGTTACTGAGGAGGGATACGGGGTACTCAAGCTGCTGGAGGTTGAACGCATGGAAACCTGCCTCACTTCCCCGTCCCAGGCCTGAATTTCCTGTTTCCGGGAGGCGGAGTCAGCAGACAGTATGGCATTGATAGCAGCTGAACCTGAGAGAAATCAGCAGTGTCATATAATGTACATCCACAAGTGCAATTTCAAATACAATCATGATGTTTGTTCTCCCCGCAACGTTGCATTTCCCCCAGAATTTTAGCATCACTGTAGGAGCAAGGTGGTGATGTGCAGGCAAATGCATGGAGCTTATGGAAGAGCTGGAGTTTATTGCATGTACTTAATATGATGATATAATTGTGAGCTGAGTCTCTAGGCAAGTTACGTAGCTTTCTAAGCAGTTTCTGCAGAAGTTACGTAACTTTTGCGCCACGACGGGGCCCCTCTAAGAAAGAAGATTTCACAGGGCCCGGTACAGTTGTACCCCCTCTAGCCCCTGAAGGCAACCTATCACATGACCCATGCATTCTCTTAACTGCCCTTTTACCTGCTCAGATTTAGTGTAATGGCACACTAGGAGATTAGTTGCTGCTGGTAAGTCTGAGCTACCGCAGACGACTAATCTCATGAAAATGCTCCCCCGCCAGCAGAAATCCGGCCCACACACCCACATGCCCGGTGAAATAAGGTCCAACAGGACTAGGGCCCACCGGGTTTTTATCCAATGCCCTATTGGGGCCACTCCAACCCCATACCCCAATATCCCAGTTTGGGTGCCAGTGTACTGGGCTGTTTGCTGATCCCCAAGATGGCTGCTGGGAACAGAAGGGACAGAGCTAAAGGAGGGGGCACTGCTGCTAAAACTAAACATTTACTTTTCATTTAAATAAAAATGTATACAATATATTCACTCAAAATGTTATTATTGCCTCATTCATTAAGCTAAAGCTATCATAACAAGGAAAATGTGAGGTAAAAACTTTTTTATATATAAGATATAAATTAATCTTTTGTTTAATCAGTGTTTTACTTTAATGTTAATGAGGCTTGCACCTATTGTTCTTGGGTTAGACAGAAAATTGTCTGTTAATCCCCATTAATACGTTAATGTCCCCCCAATGGGGGCCTCTACCAGAGGTGGGAAAGGGAGACTGGGTGAAACAAAGCAAAACAGAAGAGCTTAGAATTTATCTGACAGGGTTACACTGAGCTTTACTCCATTTTAAAAATGGCGGAGAAATGTTGTTTAAAAGTCAAATTCACAAAAGTGTCTGTAAACTGTCTTTCTTTCACCACAAACTGAAACGTGGCAGTTGAGTCGAAATTTAGGTGGATTTCTGTTTGTGAATATGGAGAAAGTGTTTTCCACCAGTTTTTCCACCACTTTTACCTCAGAAAAGGTCTCTCTCCACCTTTGTGAGTTTCCCCCCATTGAGTCCATACACTTCCAATCCCTCTCCC
Source organism: Xenopus tropicalis (assembly GCF_000004195.4). NCBI lineage: Eukaryota > Metazoa > Chordata > Amphibia > Anura > Pipidae > Xenopus > Xenopus tropicalis. Next base: position 2,451,947 of record NC_030683.2, on the reverse strand, counting down.
CCAGCCAAAGCATTTCAAGTTAGCAGCAAGAAGAAAAGCAGGGCCTCACGTCAAGCTCCAAAATAAAAAATTTATTTGTTTTCTCTTCGGAAAAACGAACTTTCAATGTGCCATTAACAGATGCATTTTGAAAAAAAACCAAACGTTTTCCCATGACAGCATTCACATCAAATATCCTCCCTGAGACTGCTCATTCCTAACAGCACTCTCACAATTTAAATGTGATAGGCGAGAGCCTTACAGTCAATTTAAAGCCACATAACCTCAAAACCAGAATTGCCTTAACTGTGCCAATTGCCAGAGAATGCTATTGAGGCAAAAGTGCAGTTACCAAGGTCGGACTGGGGGGTGCAGGACCCAGGCCTCCCAGGGACACACCCCCCCCAAGGGGCCCCACCCTGGCCCCCACACCCCCTCTGGGGGCCTGCCTAACTCCCTCCCCCAAACATGCCTGCTTTAGTTTTACCTTAGGCACGATGGGGGAGATCTTTGGGTGGGGTAGTCCCACGGGGATCGGGTCTGGGCCGGCAGGGCCCACCGGGTTTTTACCCAGTCAGACCCTGGCAGTTACATGCACTCTTTGAGGCAATTGAGTTCAGATGTTGTCAGTTCTGCTTGTCAGAATGCCATCCATTCATTAGGTGCAAGTGCTGACACAGCCCACAGTGGGACCCATGGGCCCCCCAGAATCACAAGATGTGCAAGAGGAGGCAGGATGGAAGTAGCGCTGCCCAGTGTAGAGATTGCAGCTTTAGCCCCAAGTACCTATAGAATGGCATTTTCCATGCCACCATTGTGTGTAAAGTTGCACAACTGCAGCTGCACTATATGGGCCTAGATGAACCCTAAAGTATTATTACCCCTTCCAGTAATCGGAATTGTTTCAGTCAGTTTAATAGGATAAAGAAACCTCTGTACCGTATAATGTCTCGTGAGAAAGGAATGGCTAACATGGATTTAATCATTACCCAAGCAGGCACAGTGGTGGGCTAGTGGCACAAAATAAATCTGGTTATGCAGCCAATGCTAGTGATTGCAGGATATATGGGAAATACAGTATGAACCCGAGCAAAACTATTTGTTTTTTGTACAAATTATAATTGTGAGATTCTAAAGGGAACCCTGCCATATCCCTCAAAGACTTAAGACTAACGCCCTTCTTCATTCACTTAAATTGCCAATAGTGCTTTATTTTTCCAGGCGTCACCCAGGGACGCAGTTCTCTTCCATCTTACTGCCCCGACTTGCACACATTTTGTATAATCTTTTTTAACAAAAAAAATTGTATAAAATGTACCCAAAGAATTTCCTGTGTTACCTATTTCTAACCTCCTTTATTGTCCATTTTTACTGCTATTAAGTATATTCTCCTACATCAATTGGATCTTATTATAAGTCCAGTGTGCAAACCCCATAGTCGCAGAGGGGCCTAGGGAACAGGGGGGGCCTGGATCACAGGACTGCTTCCTCTATAGCTGTAAAGTCTTCTCTCCCCACTCACAAGTAGCAGAAGTGGCTAGAGAGGGAAGACTCAGGCAGGCAAAAGATGCTAGCATGGGGTGGGGCAGAAGACATTGGCAGAGGGGGTCATTGCTCCCACCGCATAATGGCAAGTGGGCCCATTGTCTAAGGGGTGGGCCCCTGGGCTCCCAGTCTGACACTGGGAATGGCTGCCCCCGGGGCTACACACTATATAAACGTTGCTTTAATTAAAAAAATTGATTTGTGTAAGTTAAAAATGTGTACACTGAACACTTTGGTTTAAATGGAGGGCTGGAGTTGATAGTCCCTCCTCTTCCTGTGGGTATATAACACTTGTTTGTATTTGACTATTAGGCTTGATAAAGGCTGGGTTGAAGCCCGAAACGTTGCCTTGTGCACTTGAGTAAAAGTCACATTTTTTCAACATAACTGGAGTGCTGCTGTTTTTCATCTCTACATTGTTTTCCATAGAGGATGGCGCTGCCACCTGTCATATTGAGCCCCAAATTCTCCCACAAATCACAGACACTGCTCTTCCATCCGCTGTGAGAAAATGTCCCAGGAAAGAGAGTGAGAAAGACAATGACAGAACATGAGAATGAGTAGGGGAAGGGTATGAGAGACAGAGACCAGAATGTGGGTTGTGTTTACACAAACAAGGCAGCTGTATCAGAGGGGGATCTGTAACATGATAATGGAAGGGGGTGCTGACTGTTACTGAGGTGGGATACGGGGTACTCAAGCTGCTGGAGGTTGAACGCATGGAAACCTGCCTCACTTCCCCATCCCAGGCCTGAATTTCCTGTTTCCGGGAGGCGGAGTCAGCAGACAGTATGGCATTGATAGCAGCTGAACCTGAGAGAAATCAGCAGTGTCATATAATGTACATCCACAAGTGCAATTTCAAATACAATCATGATGTTTGTTCTCCCCGCAACGTTGCATTTCCCCCAGAATTTTAGCATCACTGTAGGAGCAAGGTGGTGATGTGCAGGCAAATGCATGGAGCTTATGGAAGAGCTGGAGTTTATTGCATGTATTTAAAATGATGATATAATTGTGAGCTGAGTCCCACATCAGACTTTCCCATGCCAGTCAGTGTGTGTAACAGCTCTGCTACCTACAGACTGGCAGCGGCTCCTCCTTCACTGCTTGTTCTACCACTGGGTCACCTTCCTGTGAGATCTGATGGCACCATGGCAACCAGGGCCGCCATCAGAAACAAATTATTTATATGGGGCCCCCCCCATGAACACAATTGTGCGGTACCAAAATATTGGCCACGTCCCTTATGTGTGTAATATAAACAGCTGATATTACTCTATAATAAGCAGTTCATATAAACAGTCAAAGTGAATAATAAAGTGCTAATAAGTCAGTCAGTTCATTGGGGGTCAGTGGAATTTAATCTTAAGTTTTTTCATTCATTGGGGGTCAGTGGGGTTTGTCCCTGCAAAGCTTCTCTGCATTGGCTTTCACTTCATACACAAGTTACATAAGTTTCTAGGCAAGTTACGTAGCTTTCTAAGCAGTTTTTGCAGAAGTTACGTAACTTTTGCGCCGCGACGGGGCCCCTCTAAGAAAGAAGATTTCACAGGGCCCAGTACAGTTGTACCCCCTCTACCCCCCTGAAGGCAACCTATCACATGACCAATGCATTCTCTCAACTGCCCTGTTACCTGTTCAGATTTAGTGTAATGGCACACTAGGAGATTAGTTGCTGCTGGTAAAGGTGGCCATACACGCACCGATATTATCGTACGAAACCTCGTTTCGTACGATAATCGGTGCGTGTATGGCATGTCGGCGAGTTGACCGATATCGCAGGAAGCTGCCGATATCGGACGACTCGCCGATCGGACAAGTTTGAAAATTTTGATCGGGCGCCATAGAAGGCGCCTGACCAAAATTCTCCCTTCAGAGCTGAATCGGCAGAAGGAGGTAGAAATCCTATTGTTTCTACCTCCTTACCTGCCGATTCAGTCCTGAATGGTGTGTGGCGGATCTTACGATGTTTCGTGCGACCGATGGTCGCACGAAACATCGTCGGATCGCCACGTGTATGGCCACCTTAAGTCTGAGCTACCGCAGATCACTAATCTCATGAAAATGCTCCCCCGCTGGCAATTATGTGAATACCGGAGGGGAAACAAATGCGCTATGCTAATGTTTTCTAGATTTCTGTGAAATTCCACTTCTCTACCAAGATTTAAGGGCCTAAATACCTTCTTCATGGGAAAAAGTGGATCAAGGGCCCACCCCCACGCACTAATCTGCCCCTGCACTACTTCTCTAGCCCCTACTGATTACTGGCCAGCAGCAATCCGGCCCACACACCAACCTGCCCAGTGAAACAAGATCAAACAGGACTAGGGCCCACCGGGTTTTTATCCAATGCCCTATTGGAGCCATTCCAACCCCATACCTCCCAACATTTGAAAAATGAAAAGAGGGGCAAATTTTTGACCACGCCCCCTTTTGTGGTCACGCCCCAATTACCACACCCCATTTTTTTAAAAATACCACTTTTATATAGATCAAATGGCGGGAGCAGATGAAAATGTGCTATACCCTCATACTGAACGACCTAAGGAAAACAATACAGCAACTCCTACATATAAATACAAATATAGAGAGAAGGCAGTCAGTTATAAGTGAGTTATAACTATGTACCAGTTTTGCCCCCCCATACACAGTGCCCCAATACACAGTAGCCCCCCATACACAGTAGCCCCCCCATACACAGTAGCCCCCCATACACAGTAGCCCGCCCCATACACAGTAGCCCCCCATACACAGTAGCCCGCCCCATACACAGTAGCCCGCCCCATACACAGTAGCCCGCCCCATACACAGTAGCCCCCCATACACAGTAGCCCGCCCCATACACAGTAGCCCCCCCCATACACAGTAGCCCGCCCCATACACAGTAGCCCCCCCCATACACAGTAGCCCCCCCATACACAGTACCATCCAATACACAGTACCATCCAATACACAGTAGCCCCCAATACACAGTAGTCTCCCATACACAGTACCCCCCATACACAGTGCCCCCTATACACAGTACCCCCTATACACAGTAGCCCCCATACACAGTGCCCCCTATACACAGTAGCCCCCTATACACAGTAGCCCCCAATACACAGTGTCCCCCTATACACAGTGCCCCTATACACAGTGCCCCTAACACAGTAGCCCCCAATACACAGTGTCCCCCTATACACAGTGCCCCTATACACAGTGCCCCTATACACAGTGCCCCTAACACAGTAGCCCCCAATACACAGTGCCCCTATACACAGTGCCCCTAACACAGTAGCCCCCAATACACAGTGTCCCCCTATACAGTGCCCCTATACACAGTGCCCCTAACACAGTAGCCCCCAATACACAGTGCCCCTAACACAGTAGCCCCCAATACACAGTGTCCCCCTATACACAGTAGCCCCCAATACACAGTGCCCCCCAATACACAGTGTCCCCCTATCACAGTAGCCCCCTATCACAGTACCTCCCATAGGCGCTCCGCCTTCGTCTGTGGCTTCGTTATGCCTCTCCTTGTGCAGCGCGACAGGCCCTTTTATAAGGTTGCACCCGTGCGTAATGACGTCACACCCACAGGCGCAACCTTATAAAAGGGCCTGTCGCGCAGCGCAAGGAGAGGCATAACGAAGCCGCAGACGAAGCGTGAACATCCGGTACAGCAAGCGCATCCCGCTGTGCCGGATAGTTCCATGAATGTCCCACAATGCGGGACATTCATGGAACTATCCGGGACAGCGGGATGCGCCATAAAAAGCGGGACTGTCCCGCGAAAAGCGGGACAGTTGGGGGGTATGCAACCCCGTACCCCAATATCCCAGTTTGGGTGCCAGTGTGCTGGGCTGTTATCATCCCCAAGATGGCTGCTGGGAACAGAAGGGACAGAGCTAAAGGAGGAGGCGCTGCTGCTAAAACTAAACATTTACTTTTCATTTAAATAAAAATGTATACAATATATTCACTCAAAATGTTATTATTGCCTCATTCATTAAGCTAAAGCTATCATAACAATGCAAATGTGAGGTAAAAACTTTTTTATATATAAGATATAAATTAATCTTTTTGTTTAATCAGTGTTTTACTTTAATGTTAATGAGGCTTTTTGCACCTATTGTTCTTGGGTTAGACAGAAAATTGTCTGTTAATCCCCATTAATACGTTTATGTCCCCCCAATGGGGCCTCTACCAGAGGTGGGAAAGGGAGACTGGGTGAAACAAAGCAAAACAGAAGAGCTTAGAATTTATCTGACAGGGTTACACTGAGCTTTACTCCATTTTAAAAATGGCGGAGAAATGTTGTTTAAAAGTCAAATTCACAAAAGTGTCTGTAAACTGTCTTTCTTTCACCACAAACCGAAACGTGGTGGTTGAGTCGAAATTTAGGTGTATTTCTGTTTGTGAATATGGAGAAAGTGTTTTCCACCAGTTTTTCCACTACTTTTACCTCAGAAAAGGTCTCTCTCCACCTTTGTGAGTTTCCCCCCATTGAGTCCATACACTTCCAATCCCTCTCCCCCAGCCAAAGCATTTCAAGTTAGCAGCAAGAAGAAAAGCAGGGCCTCACGTCAAGCTCCAAAATAAAAAATATATTTGTTTTCTCTTTGGAAAAATGAACTTTCAATGTGCCATTAACAGATGCATTTTGGAAAAAAAACAAACGTTTTCCCATGACAGCATTCACATCAAATATCCTCCCTGAGACTGCTCATTCCTGACAGCACTCTCACAATTTAAATGTGATAGGCGAGAGCCTTACAGTCAATTTAAAGCCACATAACCTCAAAACCAGAGTTGCCTTAACTGTGCCAATTGCCATAGAATGCTTGTACCAGACATTGCTGTATCTTTCTGAAAAGCCTGTGAGCCCAAGGTTACTGACTGCTTCCTGGCACATATTTACAATGCAATTTTGAGAAATAGATGATTTTAGTTTTACTTCTAGATATTTTTGAGATTTGTGAATGGGTTTTTGTCAGTACACAATTTTTCAGATATTTTTCCCAGAGAAATTCCAGTTTTCTTTAATATAACTCCCATACTTTGTGTAATACTGGCCAGGCCAGTGAGATACTGACCAGGAGGCTGTTCAGGGGGCCTGGTGTCAACAAGGCCCAGTAAAGCTGTTTGGCATTAAAATGTTTAGATGATTTTGTGGAGTTGGCAGTTGGTAGTTTCTTGGGTCCCCAGGAGCTGCCCCAGACTTTTCCAGGGCACTGTATATCAAGTCATTCACATGCAGTAAATCTAAGAAATGAACAATACTGAAAAGAACAATTAGTGGAACTGAGCAAAAATAGGGGCTTTGTGTTATAAAAGGGAAAAACATGAGAGAGAAGTGAGACAGAGAGATGGAGCCCAGGGACTGTCAGTATAATAATGATAATAACGATTATACTGGGAGCAAACCAAGGGGTTGGTGGGTACAGAGCCTGTGCTACAGAACCGTATGGGCCTCAAGCTGAACTGGCACCGAATCTCATAATTATACTCGCCTGTGTCTGATAGGGAGGAACTGGAGGGGCAGATACAGGGATTAGTGGGTAACACAAGATTGCTTTCCTGCAACTGCAGAAAGAACTACCCCAGTTCTACCCACCAGTGATGCCAAGCTGCCAACTCTGTTTCTCCATATATCAGACTCACACTGGCTGGGTATAACTGGGCATGGGCAAAAATCTCCTGCAAATTCCCCCCTAGGTAGTGATGGGGTACAGCAGCCCCCCGGTGTTACTGAGCAACAAGTCCCGGCACTCACTGAGGCCAATAATCCGCCATTATATATGTAACCTCTATTTCTGCTCAATAGCTGCCTTCCCCGACTAGTACCAGAGTTATCAACAGTGTCATATAATGTACATCCACAAGTGCAATTTCAAATGCAATCATGATGTTTGTTCTCCCCGTAAGGTTGCATTTTCCCCAGAATTTTAGCATCACTGTAGGAGCAAGGTGGTGATGTGCAGGCAAATGCACGGAGCTTATGGAAGAGCTGGAGTTTATTGCATGTATTTAAAATGATGATATAATTGTGAGCTGAGTCCCACATCAGACTTTCCCATGCCACAGTCAGTGTGTGTAACAGCTCTGCTACCTACAGACTGGCAGCGGCTCCTCCTTCACTGCTTGTTCTACCACTGGGTCACCTTCCTGTGAGATCTGATGGCACCATGGCAACCAGGGCCGCCATCAGAAACAAATTATTTATATGGGGCCCCCCCCCATGAACACAATTGTGCGGTACCAAAATATTGGACACGTCCCTTATGTGTGTAATATAAACAGCTGATATTACTCTATAATAAGCAGTTCATATAAACAGTCAAAGTGAATAATAAAGTGCTAATAAGTCAGTCAGTTCATTGGGGGTCAGTGGAATTTAATCTTAAGTTTTTTCATTCATTGGGGGTCAGTGGGGTTTGTCCCTGCAAAGCTTCTCTGCATTGGCTTTTACTTCATACACAAGTTACGTAAGTTTCTAGGCAAGTTACGTAGCTTTCTAAGCAGTTTTTGCAGAAGTTACGTAACTTTTGCGCCGCGATGGGGCCCCTCTAAGAAAGATTTCACAGGGCCCGGTACAGTTGTACCCCCTCTACCCCCCTGAAGGCAACCTATCACATGACCAATGCATTCTCTCCACTGCCCTGTTACCTGCTCAGATTTAGTGTAATGGCACACTAGGAGATTAGTTGTTGCTGGTAAATCTGAGCTACCGCAGATGACTAATCTCATGAAAATGCTCCCCCGCTGGCAATTATGTGAATACCGGAGGGGAAACAAATGCGCTATGCTAATGTTTTCTAGATTTCTGTGAAATTCCACTTCTCTACCAAGATTTAAGGGCCTAAATACCTTCTTCATGGGAAAAAGTGAATCAAGGGCCCACCCCCCTCACTAATCTGCCCCCGCACTACCTCTCTAGCCCCTACTGATTACTGGCCAGCAGCAATCCGCCCCCACACCAACCTGCCCGGTGAAACAAGGTCCAACAGGACTAGGGCCCACCCCCCGCACTAATCTGCCCCCACACTACTTCTCTAGCCCCTACTGATTACTGGCCAGTAGCAATCCGGCCCACACACCAACCTGCCCGGTGAAACAAGGTCCAACAGGACTAGGGCCCACCCCCCGCACTAATCTGCCCCCGCACTACCTCTCTAGCCCCTACTGATTACTGGCCAGCAGCAATCCGGCCCACACACCAACCTGCCCGGTGAAACAAGGTCCAACAGGACTAGGGCCCACCGGGTTTTTATCCAATGCCCTATTGGCCCACTCCAACCCTGTACCCCAATATCCCAGTTTGGGTGCCAGTGTGCTGGGCTGTTTGCTGATCCCCAAGATGGCTGCTGGGAACAGAAGGGACACAGCTAAAGGAGGAGGCGCTGCTGCTAAAACAAAAAATTTACTTTTCATTTAAATAAAAATTTAAACAATATATTCACTCAAAATGTTATTATTGCCTCATTCATTAACCCTTTTAACGCCAAGCACGTAGCTCCTACGTGCTGGCATTAAAAGGCGTTAGGCGCCACGCACGTAGGAGCAACGTTTTCTTTATCCTGCTCTCGTTTTCTGCGCTCGGCGCTTAATCCGAGCGCAGAGAACGATCGCAGGATAAAGAACCCCCTAGAGAACGAGCAGAGGGGGGTAAGTGGTGGCCCCTGGGGCGCGATCGTCCAGGGGCCCCACAGGAAACGCCAGCTCTCTTCCTTCTTCCTGCGCTCCCTCCCTTTGCTCCCCTCACTTCCTGTGCCACCCACTTAGGATTTTTGGTCGCAGAAGCTGCAGTCCTTGGGTCTGATGTCTCCCACCAGCGATCTCCAGCATCTTGACAGGGGGTAGGTGCCACAAACACACACACACACAAATATACACACATATACACACATATTGCACTAATACACACTTATACTTACACTTACACACACACTTACATTTTTTGGGGGGTTCACACCTTCACAACACTCACACTTGCTTGCACACACATGCACATAAAATACATTTTGCCATGCGTACACACACACTTACACACGTATGTAATTTTGTAATTTTTTTTTTTTTTTTACTGCATCATTTTTATTCTTGCCATATGGATATTTTGTCTGCTGTATTTCAATTTGCCATCCTGTGTACCCCACATAGTTTGGTAAATCTATGCATATTGGGCATCAAACTGTTCAGTAGACCCCTGGCGTTCATACTTAAAGTGTTTTATGTTGGTACGTTACAAAATGTGGGGTACATAATGGGGCAACATGCAAGCTTTGTGCCGATTTTCAGAAATGTCACATAAACCGTTCAGTTTAGCATAGCTTTGTAGTTTGGTAGTTTGCAGTAGAAAGTTTTATTTACCCATTTTTGTTTTGTCAGAATGTGTACTTTCGGAAAATATATGGTTTTCTAGGGTCTTCGTACTGTTAGGGGGTCTTATGCCACATAATACACATACCGGGTGCAAAAATTGCATGAGCTGGAGCGTCTTATGTGAAAATTCATATGCACTATTTTTATTTGGGTGCCCCTGTACGGCACGTAGTTTGACCAATATATGCATATAGGGCATCAAACTGTTCAGTAGACCCCTGGCGTTCATATTTAGAAAGTTTTATGTTGATACGTTACAAAATGTGGGGGGTACATAATGGGGTAAAATGCAAGCTTTGTGACGATTTTCAGAAATGCCATAAAAACCGTTCTGTTTAGCATAGCTTTGTAGTTAGGTAGTTTGCAGTAGAAAGTTGTATTTACCCATTTTTGTTTTTTCAGAATGTGTACTTTCGGAAAATGTATGGTTTTCTAGGGTCTCTGTACTGTTAGGGGGTCTTATTGCACATAATACACATACCGGGTTCAAAAACTGCATGAGCCGGAGTGTCATTTGTGAAAATTCATATGCACTATTTTCATTTGGGTGCGCTGTACTCCGCATAGTTTGGTAAATCAATGCATATAGGGCATCAAACTGTTCAGTAGACCCCTGGCGTTCATATTTAGAGTGTTTTATGTTGATATGTTACAAATTGTGGGGGTACATAATGGGGCAAAATGCAAGCTTTGTGACGATTTTCAGAAATATTATAAAAACCATTCTGTTTAGCATAGCTTTGTAGTTTGGTAGTTTGCAGTAGAAAGATGTATTTACCCATTTTTGTTTTGTCAGAATGTGTACTTTCAGAAAATATATGGTTTTCTAAGGTCTTCATACTGTTAGTGGTTCTTATGCCACATAATACACATACCGGGTGCAAAAATTGCATGAGCCGAAGCATCTTATGTCAAAATTCATATGCACTATTTTTATTTGGGTGCCCCTGTATGGCACGTAGTTTGGCCAATATATGCATATAGGGCATCAAACTGTTCAGTAGACCCCTGGCGTTCATATTTAGAAAGTTTTATGTTGATACATTACAAAATGGGGGGTTACATAATGAGGTAACATGCAAGCTTTGTGACAATTTTCAGAAATGCCATAAAAACCGTTCTGTTTAGCATAGCTTTGTAGTTTGGTAGTTTGCAGTAGAAAGACGTATTTACTCATTTTTGTTTTGTCAGAATGTGTACTTTCGGAAAATGTATGATTTTCTAGGGTCTCTGTACTGTTAGGGGGTCTTATTGCACATAATACACATACCGGGTTCAAAAACTGCATGAGCCGAAGCGTCATATGTGAAAATTCATATGCACTATTTTTATTTGGGTGCTGCTGTACTCCGCATAGTTTGGTAAATCAATGCATATAGGGCATCAAACTGTTCAGTAGACCCCTGGCGTTCATATTTAGAGTGTTTTATGTTGATATGTTACAAATTGTGGGGGTACATAATGGGGCAAAATGCAAGCTTTGTGACAATTTTCAGAAATATTATAAAAACCATTCTGTTTAGCATAGTTTTGTAGTTTGGTAGTTTGCAGTAGAAAGATGTATTTACCCATTTTTGTTTTGTCAGAATGTGTACTTTCAGAAAATATATGGCTTTCTAAGGTCTTCGTACTGTTAGGGGTTCTTATGCCACATAATACACATACCGGGTGCAAAAATTGCATGAGCCGAAGCATCTTATGTGAAAATTCATATGCACTATTTTTATTTGGGTGCCCCTGTACGGCACGTAGTTTGGCCAATATATGCATATAGGGCATCAAACTGTTCAGTAGACCCCTGGCGTTAATATTTAGAAAGTTTTATGTTGATACGTTACAAAATGGGGGGGTACATAATGAGGTAACCTGCAAGCTTTGTGACAATTTTCAGAAATGCCATAAAAACCGTTTTGTTTAGCATAGCTTTGTAGTTTGGTAGTTTGCAGTAGAAAGACGTATTTACCCATATTTGTTTTGTCAGAATGTGTACTTTCGGAAAATGTATGATTTTATAGGGTCTCTGTACTGTTAGGGGGTCTTATTGCACATAATACACATACCGGGTGCAAAAACTGCATGAGCCGGAGCGTCTTATGTGCAAATTCATATGCACTATTTTTATTTGGGTGCCGCTGTACTCCGCATAGTTTGGTAAATCTATGCATATAGGGCATCAAACTGTTCAGTAGGCCTCTGATATTCCTATTTGGGGTGATTTGCCTTTGTATGCAAGAAATTGTGTGAGATAAATGCAGCAAATTGCAACATTTTTAGGCGATTTTCTGAAATGTCATAGAAACCACTAACTTTAGGAAAACTTTGCAGATTGGTACTTTGGTGTAGAAAGGACTCTTTACCCATGTTGGATTTGTCTGAACGTGTACTTTCCAAAAATATATGGCTTTCTGGGGTAAGCGTACTTTTTTGTAGCTTTATCCCACACAATATGATGTAAATGTGTTGATTTTGCAGAAGCTGGAATGACAGAAATGATAGATCACATGGGGGTATGTTCCCATTGGGGCCCCTACATGCCACATACTTAAGTAAACCTATACAAATTGGGCATCAAACTGTTCAGTGGACCCCTGGCGTTCATATTTAGGGTGTTTTATCTGGTTACTTTATGACCTGTAGGAGATAAGATACTATAGACAGGAAGCTTTGAAGCAATTTTTAATACATTTCACAAATTTTGATAAAAACCAATAACTTTAGGAAAGCATTGTGACTTGATAGTTTGGAGTAGACAGACAGTTGTGCCTATTCTGGATTCCACAGAATCTGTTCTTTCTAAAAATGTATAATTTTCTTGGATAAACCTTATGTTAGTGGAATTTGTGACCTTGAAATCTAAAGTATGCAGCTTTATGGAGCAGTGCTTTGGAAATTTGGTAGTGTACTGCTAGGAGTTTTTGATCTATACAAGTGAGAAATCTCCATAAAACTATATATATTTGGTATTGGCATGTTCAGGAGACATGGGACTTTCCAAATCAGTTGTATTTTTGTGCATAAAATATTTTTTGTTTCTGATGTATGTGTTTATATTATGGAAAATATAATTTTTTTTCATTTTTTAGATATCTAGAAGCCTATATCTTGTTACAGAATTGTAATTACACAAAAATTCCACCATATTTTGAAAGCTTAGGTTGTCCTGAAAAAAACAATATATCGTTTTCCTGGGTAAACTAAAAGTCCCCCCAAGGAAAAGCCCCTAAAGTGAAACAGTGCAAAATGTTCAAAAACTGTCTGGCAGTAGAAGTTCCACTTTGGTCCAAAACGGCTGGCAGTGAAAGGGTTAAGCTAAAGCTATCATAACTAGGCAAATGTGAGGTAAAAACTTTTTTATATATAAGATATAAATGAATCTTTTTGTTTAATCAGTGTTTTACTTTAATGTTAATGAGGCTTTTTGCACCTATTGTTCCCCCAGAGGTGGGAAATGGAGACAAAACAGAAAAGCTTAGAATTTATCTGACAGGGTTACACTGAGCTTTACTCCATTTTAAAAATGGCGGAGACAAAATTCAGGAAAGAATGTTGTTAAAATGTCGTATAAACGTTGTTTAAATGACAAACTCACAAAAGTGTCTGTAAACTGTCTTTCTTTTGCCAAAAACTAAAACGTGGCGGTTGAGTCGGAATTTAGGTGTATTTCTGTTTGTGAATATGGTGAAAGTGTTTTCCAGCAGTTTTTCCACAACTTTTACCTCAACTTTTACCTCAGAAAAGGTCTCTCTCCACCTTTGTGAGTTCCCCCCATTGAGTCCATACACTTCCAATCCCTCTCCCCCAGCCAAAGCATTTCAAGTTAGCAGCAAGAAGAAAAGCAGGGCCTCACCTCCAAAATAAACATTACAAAATATGTTTTCTCTTCTGAAAAATGAACTTGCAATGTGCCATTAACAGATGCATTTTGAAAACAACGTTTTCCCATGACAGCATTCACATCAAATATCCTCCCTGAGACTGCTCATTCCTGACAGCACTCTCACAATTCAAATGTGATAGGCGAGAGCCTTACAGTCAATTTAAAGCCACATAACCTCAAAACCAGAGTTGCCTTAACTGTGCCAATTGCCAGAGAATGCTATTGGGGCAAAAGTGCAGCTACCAAGGTCGGACTGGGGGGTGCAAGACCCAGGCCTCCCAGGGGCCCCACACCCCCCCCAAGGGGCCCCACCCTGGCCCCCACACCCCCTCTGGGGGCCTGCCTAACTCCCTCCCCCAAACATGCCTGCTTTAGTTTTACCTTAGGCACGATGGGGGAGATCTTTGGGTGGGGTAGTCCCACGGAGATCGGGTCTGGGCCGGCAGGGCCCACCGGGTTTTTACCCAGTCCGACCCTGGCAGTTACATGCACTCTTTGAGGCAATTGAGTTCAGATGTTGTCAGTTCTGCTTGTCAGAATGCCATCCATTCATTAGGTGCAAGTGCTGACACAGCCCACTGTGGGACCTATGGGCCCCCCAGAATCACAAGATGTGCAAGAGGAGGCAGGATGGAAGTAGCGCTGCCCAGTGTAGAGATTGCAGCTTTAGCCCCAAGTACCTATAGAATGGCATTTTCCCTGCCACCATTGTGTGTAAAGTTGCACAACTGCAGCTGCACTATATGGGCCTAGATGAACCCTAAAGTATTATTACCCCTTCCAGTAATCGGAATTGTTTCAGTCAGTTTAATAGGATAAACAAAGCTCTGTACCGTATAATGTCTCGTGAGAAAGGAATGGCTAACATGGATTTAATCATTAGCCAAGCAGGCGGGTGGTGGGCTAGTGGCACAAAATAAATCCGGTTATGGAGCCAATGCTAGTGATTGCAGGACATATGGGAAATACAGTATGAACCCGAGCAAAACTATTTGTTTTTTGTACAAATTATAATTGTGAGATTCTAAAGGGAACCCTGCCATATAATAAGACACTGCCCCAGCCCCCGCCAGATCAATCCTATTTAAATCTGGGGCAATGCTGGGGGGGCAGAGGGGTCTCAGTGAGTATCAGCAGGAAGTGGCATCACTCCCGCAACCTGAGGGCGCGTTTAGGCCTAGGGTGGCACCTAAATACACCCCTGGGAGAGCGAGCTGTGGGGCAGCACATGTGAGAGTGTGCCCTTTATAATCCCTCCCCCGCTGAATGGGAGAAATATAGTTTTTGCATTGTCTGTAAGAAACCAAGCGTGTGTTTGTGGCACAAGGATAGGGAGCACATGGCGCAAAGGGCAAGTAATAATAATTCATATTAATCATAAGGCGTCCATTTTTATTTGGTTTAACAATAAGCATCTCTTATTTCCACAGAGACATTTCCACAGATAAGAGATGGGGATCAAAATACCCCACATGTGACCTGAGTCGCTACCAGAAAGTCCCTCCACCACCCCCCCATGCTTGTATATGGCACGGGCAGGGCCCCAGGGGATATAAATATACTTTCTGGCTCCTCATTGGTCAGTCTCTCCCCTGGGCCCCCCCACAGTTGAGGGTTCTGCTTTTTATAAAACACAGAGCGTTTCTGGATCTCCTGGCTCAGTCCATTCTGCTGCAGTTCCAGAGCTCGGGTTTCTTCTCGAATGCCTCCCAGTCTAATATCTGCAAAAAAAAAAAAACAAATAAAATCACACAAATGAAACCTTAAAAAGCAATAGGGGCCATTTAGCTACAAATAATATACGGTTACAGACCCTCCCAACCCAAGTGACTTTATATCCTGCGTCAATATTTATTTTGTATTAATTATCCTTTACACTAAGGGTTTCGGTACTGGGGAATTCTGACTGCCGCAAGGGCCTCAAAGGGTAAATTGTTTATGAGTGGGTTTATTCTATAGGCTGTATACTCAGATATGGTAACTGCACATACATTTTATTTAGTGGAAAAACTAGGGATGCACCAAATCCAGGATTCGGTTCGGGATTCGGCCAAATTTTGGCTGATCCAAATCCTTAAAATCACATATCTTTTTGTTACATAGCTGTTAATTTACTCAAGTACAGTTGTCAATAGCAACCAGTAAACAACAAGTCTTGGCAGTGTACTACAATTAATGGCCAATGGGAAGCTATTTAGCATCTATGAATGAGCCCTACGGCCTATGAAATATCATGGGAAAAAAGTCACGGATTTTATTATCCCTCCCAAACAAGGAACTTACTGGTTCTCCAGATCAAGATCTTCAATTTCCAGTTGCATCATAGAAGGATCTGGGGGGGGAAACAAATAATGGTTTAGCTACTAGTTTGTACCAAACACCATTACTGTACAGACATACTGATTGGCAAACATTACCTGGAGGGATCGGCCTAAGTACCTCCTCTTGGTCGATCGATTCTTTATCACTGTCATCCAGTATAAAGGGTACAGGTACCTCCTCTTGGTCGATCGATTCTCTATCACTGTCATCCAATATAAAGGGTACAGGTACCTCCTCTTGGTCGATCGATTCTCTATCACTGTCATCCAATATAAAGGGTACAGGTACCTCCTCTTGGTCGATCGATTCTCTATCACTGTCATCCAATATAAAGGGTACAGGTACCTCCTGTACCAAGGAACTATCAGCGGTAGAAGCAAAGCTGCTACCAGAATCCTGTAGCAATGAGAAGCAGAAAAAGGGGAATCTTAGGAACCTTTAAAGCCAAACTGGGAACGGGTGCAGGAATTACATTCATTTAACACAATGCTGTATAATATAAAATGATTAGAAATGAACAAATCCACAGATACAAAAGTCTTTTTCAAATTCTGTCCCTGGGCCCTGTGGCCTCACCTGTGAGGTAGAATCTTCATCTTCCATCCAGCAATGCGTTCTGACAGCTGGGGGAAAGAAAAGTAATGGTTAAACTACTGAACTTAATCAGTTTGTAGCTAATAGGAAGCCAATAGGAACCGTACTGATAAAATGATTGGGTAGGGGGTTCCTTACAGTCAAATGGTCAAGTTTGATCTTTTCTCAGTTGGGCTTTTAAAAAACTCGAATTTGCGGTACGATTTATATTTGTATAAATGGGGTAAGGGTCATATTTGCTATTTTGGAGCAGAAGGTCCTACCCCTTACAAACCTTACCTGGAGCAAATATTCTATTTAAAGCATCCTCCACCTCTATTTTAAACCACTTTATCAGACTGTCATAGGGTCCAACTTCATCGCTGTCCTGGGAGCCAATAGGTGGGATGTCGCTGCTACAGCCCTATAGTAGTAGGGGAAGTACAAAAGAGAATGTTAAGTAGTAACAATAAAATAAAATAAAAATCAATGCAATATTTTAGAACCAGGGGAATAATAAAACCATAGTTTACAGTGAAACTTCGTATAATGACTGACAGATAATGTACCCTGTCATGTAGCATTGTCACATAGGAAAAGCCAAGTTACTGATTTTACTATCCCTCCCAAACAAGGAACTTACCAGTGGCTCCAATTCAATATCTTCAATTTCCATTTGCATCGTAGGAGGATCTGGGGGGGGGGAAACAAATAATGGTTTAGCTACTAGTTTGTATCAAACACCATTACTGTACAGACATACAGATTGGGCAAATGTAAACCTGTCTTATTGTTTAAAGAAAATAGAAGAAAAATGTAGGAGGCTATTGCCGCTAAAGGTAGAGCCTGGCCCGTTGTTAGTGGTAATATTCAAGCAGCCATTCCTGACCAAGCCAAGCCCCTTTTTCCACAAAACCACACCCCCTGCTCACTTCTAATTAGGGATGCACCGAATCCACTATTTTAGAGTTCGACTGATCCCCCCCAAATCCTTTGTAAAAGATTTGGCTAAATCCCGAACTGACTGCAAATAAGGGAGGGTTAAAGAGAACTGCACTAAAAAATTTCAACTTTTGTGTTTATGTGACAAAACATCACATGATTTAAGGATTCGGTTTGGCCAGTAGCATTGATTTTGCCAAGTTTGACCCTTTACAAACCTTACCTGCATCAAATATTCTATTTAGCGCATCCTCCACCTCTATTTTAAACCACTTAATCAGACTGTCATAGGGTCCGACTTCATCGCTGTCCTGGGAGCCAATAGGTGGGATGTCGCTGCTACAGCCCTATAGTAGTACAAAAGAGAACGTTAAGAACCTGGGGTAAAAATAATACAAAACTCAATGCAAGAAGTGCGCTATTTTATAACCGTGAGAGTAGTAAAATCTCAGTTGACAGTGGATTTGTAACACAAAGCTCATTTCATGAGTAGCAAGTTAAGAATTCAAGTTCCCTAAGGCTGTGATAACGAGTGTATTAGTTGGCAGTAAGTAGCGCCACTGAGACTCCCTATACGTAGCTCTAAGGCTTAGTATAATGACTGACAGATAATGTACCCTATCCCGTATCTTGCTGGTCTCTGACCTTGAAAAAGGCAATTTCCCTGCCCTGTAAACAACTAGTTTGGAACAGTTTACTACAAGAAATGGCTAATGGCAACCTATTTACAACAAACTCACCAGTGGCTCCCGTTCATCATCTTCATCTTCGGTTTGTGTCAAACAGTAATCTGGGGGGGACAAATAATGGTTTAGCTACTAGTTTGTACCAAACACCATTAGAGACTGTACAGATTAAATGATTGGGCAAATGGAAAGACCCTTTGGGAGACTTTTTAGTTTTAGTCTTGGTTTAGTTAGTTTAGAAACTCACAAGGTTTTAGTTGGTGAAGATTTTCCCTTAATAAATACCAGACATTAGAGTGTTGACCCATAACTCAAATTGTTAATTTTGAGCTCTTAAAAACTCAAATCGTGAAAAAAAATCAATCTTGAACGTTGATAAATCTCCCTCTTCCATAATTAAATGGGGTTATGGGTCATATTTGCCGTTATGATCAGAGACTCCAGTTCCTAACGATCCTTACCTGGAGTGAGCGGCTTAAATAGCTCTCGCTGCTCCTCTTCACGCTCAAAGGCTTCAGGATATTCCGTAGAATACTCAGCCCAAGGTGCAAAGTAGCTGTCCCAATCCTATAACAAGGGCAAAAAACAGATCATCTTAAAGGAGCCCTGTCACCCAGACATAACAAGCTGTATGATAAAAGTCCTATTCAAATGAAACATGAAACCCAAACTCCTTTTTATCACCATACCCATACCCATTATAAAGGTGATTATAAATCCCAGCTGTCAATCATATATTGCCTGCCCCGCCTCTATTCCTTAGGCCTTAGGCATGGAGGCGGGGCTGACAATTACTTTCAATTACTTGCCATTCCATAGGGGCCCCCCCAAACAAGACCCAAAACTCACCACACGCATCTTGATCTTCTCACAGCATTTCTTAAAAGAAACTGGGGGAAAAACAAAACAAACAGTATATAAAATATCCACCATTTTGATATTATGGAATCTATTTACAAACTATGGGAATATTGGGGTGTAGCTGCTGTGGGCGTGCCCAGTGCATCCCAGTACTGTTTGTTCCTGTTAGCCAATAGTGTGAGACCAAGATCCTTTGTCAATGGACCACAATGCTTTTTGGATTCTATTAAGGGGATTATTTCCCTGAATAAGAAATCTGTACAGGTATGGGACCCATTATCCAGAATGCTCAGAACCTTGTGTTCTCCAGATAAGGGTTTTTACGTAATTTGGAGTCATTAAGTCATTTTATCATAGTTGAGACCAAGTACTGTACAAGGTTCTGTTTTATTATTACAGAGAAAAGGGAATCATTTAACCATTAAATAAACCCAATAGGGCTGTTCTGCCCCAATAAGGGGTAATTATATCTTAGTTGAGATCAAGTACAGGTACTGTTTTATTATTACAGAGAAAAGGGAATCATTTAACCATTAAATAAACCCAATAGGGCTGTTCTGCCCCAATAAGGGGTAATTATATCTTAGTTGGGATCAAGTACAGGTACTGTTTTATTATTACAGAGAAAAGGGAATCATTTAACCATTAAATAAACCCAATAGGGCTGTTCTGCCCCAATAAGGGGTAATTATATCTTAGTTGGGATCAAGTACAGGTACTGTTTTATTATTACAGAGAAAAGGGAATCATTTAACCATTAAATAAACCCAATAGGGCTGTTCTGCCCCAATAAGGGGTAATTATATCTTAGTTGAGATCAAGTACAGGTACTGTTTTATTATTACAGAGAAAAGGGAATCATTTAACCATTAAATAAACCCAATAGGGCTGTTCTGCCCCAATAAGGGGTAATTATATCTTAGTTGGGATCAAGTACAGGTACTGTTTTATTATTACAGAGAAAAGGGAATCATTTAACCATTAAATAAACCCAATAGGGCTGTTCTGCCCCAATAAGGGGTAATTATATCTTAGTTGAGATCAAGTACAGGTACTGTTTTATTATTACAGAGAAAAGGGAATCATTTAACCATTAAATAAACCCAATAGGGCTGTTCTGCCCCAATAAGGGGTAATTATATCTTAGTTGGGATCAAGTACATGTACTGTTTTATTATTACAGAGAAAAAAGAAATCGTTTTCAAAAATCTGAATTATTTGATTAAAATGGAGTCTATAGGAGATGGCCTTTCCGTAATTCGGAGCTCTCTGGATATCTGTGTCCAGATAACAGATCCCATACCTGTATATTAGCAAAGAGCAGACCAATCCCTTACTCAGTAGCAAGTACAGTATTTAGAATTCATTAGCATGTCAGTGATTGGATATAATTGGGCTGGATATGGAGCCTCTGGGGACACAATGATTAATTGATCCTATTTGTTCTTTATTCTCCCTAAAATCCTTACTTGGAGTGTACGGCTTCATTTCGAGCTCAAAGGCTTCAGGATATTCCGTAGAATACTCAGCCGAAGATGCAAAGTAGCTATCCAAATCCTATAACAAGGGCAAAAAACAGATCATCTTAAAGGAGCCCTGTCACCCAGACATAACAAGCTGTATGATAAAAGTCCTATTCAAATGAAACATGAAACCCAAACTCCTTTTTATCACCATACCCATACCCATTATAAAGGTGATTATAAATCCCAGCTGTCAATCATATATTGCCTGCCCCGCCCCTATTCCTTAGGCCTTAGGCATAGAGGCGGGGCTGACAATTACTTTCAATTACTTGCCATTCCATAGGGGCCCCCCCAAACAAGACCCAAAACTCACCACACGCATCTTGATCTTCTCACAGCATTTCTTAAAAGAAACTGGGGGAAAAAACAAAACAAACAGTATATAAAATATCCACCATTTTGATATTATGGAATCTATTTACAAACTATGGGAATATTGGGGTGTAGCTGCTGTGGGCGTGCCCAGTGCATCCCAGTACTGTTTGTTCCTGTTAGCCAATAGCGTGAGACCAAGGTCCTTTGTCAATGGATCACAATGCTTGTTGGATTCTAGTAACGGGATTATTTCCCTGAATAAGAAATCTGTACAGGTATGGGACCCATTATCCCGAATGGTCAGAACCTTGTGTTCTCCAGATAAGGGTATTTACGTAATTTGGAGTCATAGATAACAGATCCCATACCTGTATATTAGCAAAGAGCAGCCCAATCCCTTACTCAGTAGCAAGTACAGTATTTAGAATTCATTAGCATGTCAGTGATTGGATATAATTGGGCTGGATATGGAGCCTCTGGGGACACAATGATAAATTGATCCTATTTGTTCTTTATTCTCCCTAAAATCCTTACTTGGAGTGTACGGCTTCATTTCTTCTTTTGCCTCTTCATAGGGAAGTTCAGGTTCCTCTGCAATATCGCTACAGCAGGGCTATAGGGGGAACGAGCCAAAGTCAGAAGCATTTTAGGAGAAAATGAAATAGAAACTGGGGCAAAATAATATGTAAAAAACAGTATGAAATAAAAAGATTTGAAATTAAAATGTTGAAGGCGGTTGGTGAATTTTTCATTGAGGTTTTTGTGGCTTTTTGCACCTAATAAATACCAGTCATTCGAGTCTTTTCAAGTGCAAAAAACTTCAATTTGAGAAAAAAAATCGAGTGTTGATAAATCACCCCCCTCCAAATCAGCCAATCAGGTTCTGCCCTCTCTATTCCCTTGTTACTGTGATAGGAGACACAGCCTTACCCTCCGACATCCAAAAAGTCTTGATATTCTTTTTCGGAGTTTTTTGAATCTTCCAGATTTTTCTATAGTGCAAAATAGAGGCGTTTCAAACTCACAGCATTTATTTATTTATTTATTTATAAGAATTAGTAGAAACAGTAGAACGGAAAGCCCATTCTATAATATATTTAATATGTTTAGATAGATAGATAGATAGATAGATAGATAGATAGATAGATAGATAAATAGAACGATGATAGATAGATAAATAGAACGATGATAGATAGATAAATAGAACAATGATGGATAGAGATAGATAGATAGATAGATAGATAGATAGATGATAGAGAAATATAGAGAGAAAGATTCTGCACTTGGTGCGTTTTTCTCACCTTTAGGCTGATCAGGTGTAACATCGTTGATATGGATGTTATCCTTTGGGGAGAGATAAATTACAAGATAACATTAAGAATTTTTGGTTTATATAATCAAAAAGGAAAGTAAGTGCAAAATACAGAAGAAAAAGAGATTCCCAAACTGCAGACAGGGCACAGAGTCAATATTCCAGTTTATTCACTTAGAGCCTTATTTATCAAAATCAAATGTGTAAAAGAAAAAAATCGTCAAAAAACTCAATTATTTAAAAATATATATTACAGGAAAAGGAAAGTTTCAGCCTCACCTGGTTATTTTGTCCAAAGATATTTTTAAAGAATTTTCGCATTCTTTCACTCATTTCTGAGTTAATCTTAAATAAGAAATAATAATGAAATAAAGTTAAATGATATCAGGGTTTGTGTTCACCTTTTATTACTACGATCAAAGGAACAGGCTTAATGCTGAGCACAATATATTATTAGTGAATAAGCCCCCCTACTCATTCCCTATTTTGTATTTTTAATTACAGTCACCCCCCCAGCCAGTAAATCCCCAGCTAGGGCCGGAATTACAAATGTACTGGCAATATATACGTTACATGTAATACCCTATGAATCCCCCCTTCCCTGACCCTCTCCGCTGATGGATTACCCCTTATAAGTACAGACCTGCCTATACTCCACCCATTTCCCTGCTCACTCCGCCCATTTCCCCACCCACTTCACCTATTGCCCCACCCCATGTGACGCCCCAGCTGCTCCCCCAACCTGAAGGCTGGTGTAAATGTGAAAAAAGATGCCAACCCTATTTTTATACATCATTAAACAATACAAATGGTTTATGTACTTTTGGTGTTATGTGTAATTGATTAGGATTGTAATTTACTCCCAGTGTAAAATCATTTATATGGTAGATACAATCATGTATTAGTACCAAGCAGCAAAAAGCTGCCAAATTGGCTCCTTGACCTGCATAGGCTGCCATTATGGTCTGATTATTGGCCGGCCGGGGGTTAATAACTGGACCAGTTTGGTTTGGCCCAGAATGCAGTTGGACAATCATTTTGTGACTTGGCTTAATGTGTATGGCCAGCTCTAGGCCTGTCCCAATCTGACTCCTGCATGGGGTTGCCAATTGGCCAGTATGTTACCGGACTGCTTCATGCCAATGTTATTAATAGGAAAAAGCTAAAAGTATAGGAAGGCCGGTATTTTTCCCATAAAGGTGGCAGCTACTCCTGCAGGGAAAGTGGCAGATTGCAGAGAGGGGGATAGTGAGGGGCAACGAGATTATTTCAGAAACAGCACCGAATGTTCAACTGATCGTATTTAGACGTTATTCATTTACTGTTAATTATTTCCATGATCTGAAGCTTTTACTATCATTGTCATTTTGGCAATATTTTCCCTTTATTCACAGTTTTATCAAGATAAACAACATCCCAATGACCTATACTGTAAATATACATTTATAACTAGGCAACAGATTTAAGGCTGATGGAACTGTACAAAAGGCACCAGGGATACTGGGAGTTACAGTTAAACAGCAGCCAAAGGCTTCACATTTACAGGCCTATAGTGTCCAACCTGACAACATATTCCCTCGTTAAATAAATCCAATATAAACAATTAATGACATTTGCAATTAATGAAAACAAAAATAGTCTTTGCACTTACAGAATTTGAAATAAGTTGAATTAGTCGAAAAACTTTTTTGCACCGAAAAAGACGCAATGCGACTTCAACGGTGACAAATCAGCAAGTGACACTGACCGGGTAGTGAATCCATGTAAACAACCCGACTAGCTATGACATCACAATGTTCATTGCCATGGCAACAAAGCCTGAATCCTCTACACAGGATCCCTGGCAGTTTAGATAGTGATGACATCACAATGCCATTCCTGGCGCAAAGCCAGCACAGTCTGGCTCCAATAACAATCATTCTATTGGCTAAAGATGATGCTAATGAATGATTTTATTGACAGAAACAGTACAAACCATTTGTTTACTTGCATAATTATTGTGTTAAATAAAGAAACCTCTGAACCGTATAATGTCTTGTGAGAAAGGAATGGCTAACATGGATTTAATCATTAGCCAAGCAGGCAAAGTGGTGGGCTAGTGGCACAAAATAAATCCGGTTATGCAGCCAATGCTAGTGATTGCAGGACATATGGGAAATAAAGTATGAACCCGAGCAAAACTATTTGTTTTTTGTACAAATTATAATTGTGAGATTCTAAAGGGAACCCTGCCATATCCCTCAAAGACTTAAGACTAACGCCCTTCTTCATTCACTAAAATTGCCAATAGCGCTTTATTTTTCCAGGCGTCACCCAGGGACGCAGTTCTCTTCCATCTTACTGCCCCGACTTGCACACATTTTTGTATAATCTTTTTTAACAAAAAAAATTGTATAAAATGTACCCAAAGAATTTTCCTGTGTTACCTATTTCTAAACCTCCTTTATTGTCCATTTTTACTGCTATTATGTATATTCTCCTACATCAATTGGATCTTATTATAAGTCCAGTGGTGCAAACCCCATAGTCGCAGAGGGGCCTAGGGAACAGGGGGGGCCTGGATCACAGGGACTGCTTCCTCTATAGCTGTAAAGTCTTCTCTCCCCACTCACAAGTAGCAGAGTGGCTAGAGAGGGAAGACTCAGGCAGGAAAAAGATGCTAGCATGGGGTGGGGCAGAAGACATTGGCAGAGGGGGTCATTGCTCCCACCGCATAATGGCAAGTGGGCCCATTGTCTAAGGGGTGGGCCCCTGGGCTCCCAGTCTGACACTGGGAATGGCTGCCCCCGGGGCTACACACTATATAAACGTTGCTTTAATTAAAAAAATTGATTTGTGTAAGTTAAAAATGTGTACACTGAACACTTTGGTTTAAATGGAGGGCTGGAGTGATAGTCCCTCCTCTTCCTGTGGGTATATAACACTTGTTTGTATTTGTACTATTAGGCTTGATAAAGGGCTGGGTTGAAGCCCGAAACATTGCCTTGTGCACTTGAGTAAAAGTCACATTTTTTCAACATAACCGGAGTGCTGCTGTTTTTCATCTCTACATTGTTTTCCATAGAGGATGGCGCTGCCACCTGTCATATTGAGCCCCAAATTCTCCCACAAATCACAGACACTGCTCTTCCATCCGCTGTGAGAAAATGTCCCAGGAAAGAGAGTGAGAAAGACAATGACAGAACATGAGAATGAGTAGGGGAAGGGTATGAGAGACAGAGACCAGAATGTGGGTTGTGTTTACACAAACAAGGCAACTGTATCAGAGGGGGATCTGTAACATGATAGTGAAAGGGGGTGCTGACTGTTACTGAGGTGGGATAAGGGGTACTCAAGCTGCTGGAGGTTGAACGCATGGAAACCTGCCTCACTTCCCCGTCCCAGGCCTGAATTTCCTGTTTCCGGGAGGCGGAGTCAGCAGACAGTATGGCATTGATAGCAGCTGAACCTGAGAGAAATCAGCACTGTCATATAATGTACATCCACAAGTGCAATTTCAAATACAATCATGATGTTTGTTCTCCCCGCAACGTTGCATTTCCCCCAGAATTTTAGCATCACTGTAGGAGCAAGGTGGTGATGTGCAGGCAAATGCATGGAGCTTATGGAAGAGCTGGAGTTTATTGCATGTACTTAATATGATGATATAATTGTGAGCTGAGTCTCTAGGCAAGTTACGTAGCTTTCTAAGCAGTTTCTGCAGAAGTTACGTAACTTTTGCGCCGCGACAGGGCCCCTCTAAGAAAGAAGATTTCACAGGGCCCGGTACAGTTGTACCCCCTCTAGCCCCTGAAGGCAACCTATCACATGACCCATGCATTCTCTTAACTGCCCTTTTACCTGCTCAGATTTAGTGTAATGGCACACTAGGAGATTAGTTGCTGCTGGTAAGTCTGAGCTACCGCAGACGACTAATCTCATGAAAATGCTCCCCCGCCAGCAGCAATCCGGCCCACACACCCACATGCCCGGTGAAATAAGGTCCAACAGGACTAGGGCCCACCGGGTTTTTATCCAATGCCCTATTGGCAACTCCAACCCCATACCCCAATATCCCAGTTTGGGTGCCAGTGTACTGGGCTGTTTGCTGATCCCCAAGATGGCTGCTGGGAGCAGAAGGGACAGAGCTAAAGGAGGAGGCGCTGCTGCTAAAACTAAATATGTACTTTTCATTTAAATAAAAATGTATACAATATATTCACTCAAAATGTTATTATTGCCTCATTCATTAAGCTAAAGCTATCATAACAAGGCAAATGTGAGGTAAAAACTTTTTTATATATAAGATATAAATTAATCTTTTTGTTTAATCAGTGTTTTACTTTAATGTTAATGAGGCTTTTTGCACCTATTGTTCTAGGGTTAGACGGAAAATTGCCTATTAATCTCCATTAATACGTTAATGACCCCCCAATGGGGCTCCTACCAGGGGTGTGAAATGGAGACTGGGTGAAACAAAGCAAAACAGAAGAGCTTAGAATTTATCTGACAGGGCTACACTGAGCTTTACTCCATTTTAAAAATGGCGGAGAAATGTTGTTTAAAAGTCAAATTCACAAAAGTGTCTGTAAACGGTCTTTCTTTCACCACAAACCGAAACGTGGCGGTTGAGTCGAAATTTAGGTGTATTTCTGTTTGTGAATATGGAGAAAGTGTTTTCCACCAGTTTTTCTACTACTTTTACCTCAGAAAAGGTCTCTCTCCACCTTTGTGAGTTTCCCCCCATTGAGTCCATACACTTCCAATCCCTCTCCCCCAGCCAAAGCATTTCAAGTTAGCAGCAAGAAGAAAAGCAGGGCCTCACGTCAAGCTCCAAAATAAAAAAATATATTTGTTTTCTCTTTGGAAAAACGAACTTTCAATGTGCCATTAACAGATGCATTTTGAAAAAAAACCAAACGTTTTCCCATGACAGCATTCACATCAAATATCCTCCCTGAGACTGCTCATTCAGACAGCACTCTCACAATTCAAATGTGATAGGCGAGAGCCTTACAGTCAATTTAAAGCTTTATTATCACGGGGGGGTACGTTGGTTGATGAAAACGGGGAAAAAGCTGAAATTTTGAACTCTTATTTTTCATCTGTCTATACATCTGAGGAGCCAGATAATGAAGGCTTCCCTTGTAATATGCCCAGTTCTAGTAATTTAGCTACTGACGCATGGGTCACTCGGGAGGAAATTCAAAAGAGACTTGAACATGTAAAGGTAAACAAAGGTCCAGGGCCGGATGGGATTCATCCCAGGGTATTAAATGAGCTGAGCGCTGTGATTGCCAAACCTCTTCACTTAATTTTTCAGGATTCATTGAGGTCTGGCATGGTGCCAAGAGACTGGCGGATTGCTAATGTGGTGCCGTTATTTAAAAAGGGATCCCGTTCTCAGCCTGAAAACTATAGGCCTGTTAGTCTGACATCAGTAGTAGGAAAACTTTTGGAAGGGGTAATAAGGGATAGGGTACTTGAATACATTGCAGTTCACAATACTATTAGTTTGTGCCAGCATGGTTTTATGCGTAACAGATCTTGCCAGACTAATTTAGTTGCCTTTTATGAGGAGTGAGTAGGAACCTTGATGCTGGAATGGCAGTTGATGTCATCTACTTGGACTTTGCTAAAGCGTTTGATACAGTACCTCACAGAAGGTTAATGATCAAATTAAGGAATATTGGCCTAGAACATAATATTTGTAATTGGATAGAGAACTGGCTGAAGGATAGAGTACAAAGAGTGGTTGTAAATGGAACATTTTCTAATTGGACCAGTGTGGTTAGTGGAGTACCGCAGGGGTCAGTCCTTGGGCCTTTGCTGTTTAACTTGTTTATTAATGACCTGGAGGTGGGCATAGACAGTATTGTTTCTATTTTTGCTGATGACACTAAATTGTGCAAAACTATAAGTTCCATGCAGGATGCTGCCGCTTTGCAGAGCGATTTGACAAAATTAGATAACTGGGCAGCAAACTGGAAAATGAGGTTCAATGTTGATAAGTGCAAAGTTATGCACTTTGGTAGAAATAATATAACGCAAACTATCTACTGAATGGTAGTGTGTTGGGGGTTTCCTTAATGGAGAAGGATCTAGGGGTTTTTGTTGATAACAAGTTGTCTAATTCCAGGCAGTGTCATTCTGTGGCTACTAAAGCAATAAAGTGCTGTCTTGTATAAAAAAGGGCATTGACTCAAGGGATGAGAACATAATTTTGCCCCTTTATAGGTCCCTGGTAAGGCCTCACCTTGAGTATGCAGTGCAGTTTTGGGCTCCAGTCCTTAAGAAGGATATTAATGAGCTGGAGAGAGTGCAGAGACGTGCAACTAAACTGGTTAAGGGGATGGAAGATTTAAACTATGAGGTTAGACTGTCGAGGTTGGGTTGTTTTCTCTGGAAAAGAGGCGCTTGCGAGGGGACATGATTACTCTGTACAAGTACATTAGAGGGGATTATAGGCAGTTGGGGGATGTTCTTTTTTCCCATAAAAACAATCAACGCACCAGAGGTCACCCCTTTAGATTAGAGGAACGGAGCTTCCATTTGAAGCAGCGTAGGTGGTTTTTCACGGTGAGGGCAGTGAGGTTATGGAATGCCCTTCCTAGTGATGTGGTAATGGCAGATTCTGTTAATGCCTTTAAGAGGGGCCTGGATGAGTTCTTGATCAATCAGAATATCCAAGGCTATTGTGATACTAATATCTACAGTTAGTACTAGTGGTTGTATTTATAGTTTATGTATGTGAGTATAGATTGGTAGGTGTGGGTTAGGTGTGCTGGGTTTACTTGGATGGGTTGAACTTGATGGACACAGGTCTTTTTTCAACCCTATGTAACTATGTAACTATATGTAACTATGTAACCTCAAAACCAGAGTTGCCTTAACTGTGCCAATTGCCATAGAATGCTTGTACCAGACATTGCTGTATCTTTCTGAAAAGCCTGTGAGCCCAAGGTTACTGACTGCTTCCTGGCACATATTTACAATGCAATTTTGAGAAATAGATGATTTTAGTTTTACTTCTAGATATTTTTGAGATTTGTGAATGGGTTTTTGTCAGTACACAATTTTTCAGATATTTTTCCCAGAGAAATTCCAGTTTTCTTTAATATAACTCCCATACTTTGTGTAATACTGGCCAGGCCAGTGAGATACTGACCAGGAGGCTGTTCAGGGGGCCTGGTGTCAACAAGGCCCAGTAAAGCTGTTTGGCATTAAAATGTTTAGATGATTTTGTGGAGTTGGCAGTTGGTAGTTTCTTGGGTCCCCAGGAGCTGCCCCAGACTTTTCCAGGGCACTGTATATCAAGTCATTCACATGCAGTAAATCTAAGAAATGAACAATACTGAAAAGAACAATTAGTGGAACTGAGCAAAAATAGGGGCTTTGTGTTATAAAAGGGAAAAACATGAGAGAGAAGTGAGACAGAGAGATGGAGCCCAGGGACTGTCAGTATAATAATGATAATAACGATTATACTGGGAGCAAACCAAGGGGTTGGTGGGTACAGAGCCTGTGCTACAGAACCGTATGGGCCTCAAGCTGAACTGGGCACCGAATCTCATAATTATACTCGCCTGTGTCTGATAGGAGGAACTGGAGGGGCAGATACAGGATTAGTGGGTAACACAAGATTGCTTTCCTGCAACTGCAGAAAGAACTACCCCAGTTCTACCACCAGTGATGCCAAGCTGCCAACTCTGTTCTCCATATATCAGACTCACACTGGCTGGGTATAACTGGGCATGGGCAAAAATCTCCTGCAAATTCCCCCCTAGGTAGTGATGGGGTACAGCAGCCCCCCGGTGTTACTGAGCAACAAGTCCCGGCACTCACTGAGGCCAATAATCCGCCATTATATATGTAACCTCTATTTCTGCTCAATAGCTGCCTTCCCCGACTAGTACCAGAGTTATCAGCAGTGTCATATAATGTACATCCACAAGTGCAATTTCAAATGCAATCATGATGTTTGTTCTCCCCGTAAGGTTGCATTTTCCCCAGAATTTAGCATCACTGTAGGAGCAAGGTGGTGATGTGCAGGCAAATGCATGGAGCTTATGGAAGAGCTGGAGTTTATTGCATGTATTTAAAATGATGATATAATTGTGAGCTGAGTCCCACATCAGACTTTCCCATGCCAGTCAGTGTGTGTAACAGCTCTGCTACCTACAGACTGGCAGCGGCTCCTCCTTCACTGCTTGTTCTTACCACTGGGTCACCTTCCTGTGAGATCTGATGGCACCATGGCAACCAGGGCCGCCATCAGAAACAAATTATTTATATGGGGCCCCCCATGAACACAATTGTGCGGTACCAAAATATTGGCCACGTCCCTTATGTGTGTAATATAAACAGCTGATATTACTCTATAATAAGCAGTTCATATAAACAGTCAAAGTGAATAATAAAGTGCTAATAAGTCAGTCAGTTCATTGGGGGTCAGTGGAATTTAATCTTAAGTTTTTTCATTCATTGGGGGTCAGTGGGTTTGTCCCTGCAAAGCTTCTCTGCATTGGCTTTTACTTCATACACAAGTTACGTAAGTTTCTAGGCAAGTTACGTAGCTTTCTAAGCAGTTTTTGCAGAAGTTACGTAACTTTTGCGCCGCGACGGGGCCCCTCTAAGAAAGAAGATTTCACAGGGCCCAGTACAGTTGTACCCCCTCTACCCCCCTGAAGGCAACCTATCACATGACCAATGCATTCTCTCAACTGCCCCTGTTACCTGTTCAGATTTAGTGTAATGGCACACTAGGAGTTAGTTGTTGCTGGTAAGTCTGAGCTACCGCAGATGACTAATCTCATGAAAATGCTCCCCCGCTGGCAATTATGTGAATACCGGAGGGGAAACAAATTGCGCTATGCTAATGTTTTCTAGATTTCTGTGAAATTCCACTTCTCTACCAAGATTTAAGGGCCTAAATACCTTCTTCATGGGAAAAAGTGAATCAAGGGCCCACCCCCCGCACTAATCTGCCCCGCACTACTTCTCTAGCTCCTACTGATTACTGGCCAGCAGCAATCCGGCCCACACACCAACCTGCCCGGTGAAACAAGGTCCAACAGGACTAGGGCCCACCGGGTTTTTATCCAATGCCCTATTTGGCCCACTCCAACCCTGTACCCCAATATCCCAGTTTGGGTGCCAGTGTTCTGGGCTGTTTGCTGATCCCCAAGATGGTTGCTGGGAACAGAAGGGACACAGCTAAAGGAGGGGGCACTGGCTGCCTAAACTAAAAATTTACTTTTCATTTAAATAAAAATGTATACAATATATTCACTCAAAATATTATTATTGCCTCATTCATTAAGCTAAAGCTATCATAACAAGGCAAATGTGAGGTAAAAACTTTTTTATATATAAGATATAAATGAATCTTTTTGTTTAATCAGTGTTTTACTTTAATGTTAATGAGGCTTTTTGCACCTATTGTTCCCCCAGAGGTGGGAAATGGACACAAAACAGAAAGCTTAGAATTTATCTGACAGGGTTACAACTGAGCTTTACTCCATTTTTAAAAATGGCGGAGACAAAATTCAGGAAAGAATGTTGTTAAAATGTCGTATAAACGTTGTTTAAATGACAAAACTCACAAAAGTGGTCTGTAAACTGTCTTTCTTTTGCCAAAAACTGAACCGTGGCAGTTGAGTCGGAATTTAGGTGGATTTCTGTTTGTGAATATGGAGAAAGTGTTTTCCAGCAGTTTTTCCACAACTTTTACCTCAGAAAAGGTCTCTCTCCACCTTTGTGAGTTCCCCCCATTGAGTCCATACACTTCCAATCCCTCTCCCCCAGCCAAAGCATTTCAAGTTAGCAGCAAGAAGAAAAGCAGGGCCTCACCTCCAAAATAAACATTAAAAAATATGTTTTCTCTTCTGAAAAATGAACTTGCAATGTGCCATTAACAGATGCATTTTGAAAACAAACGTTTTCCCATGACAGCATTCACATCAAATATCCTCCCTGAGACTGTTCATTCCTGACAGCACTCTCACAATTCAAATGTGATAGGCGAGAGCCTTACAGTCAATTTAAAGCCACATAACCTCAAAACCAGAGTTGCCTTAACTGTGCCAATTGCCAGAGAATGCTATTGGGGCAAAAGTGCAGCTACCAAGGTCGGACTGGGGGGTGCAAGACCCAGGCCTCCCAGGGGCCCCACACCCCCCCCAAGGGGCCCCACCCTGGCCCCCACACCCCCTCTGGGGGCCTGCCTAACTCCCTCCCCCAAACATGCCTGCTTTAGTTTTACCTTAGGCACGATGGGGGAGATCTTTGGGGTGGGGTAGTCCCACGGGGGATCGGTCTGGGCCGGCAGGGCCCACCGGGTTTTTCCCAGTCCGACCCTGGCCAGTTACATGCCACTCTTTGAGGGCAATTGGGAGTTCAGATGTTGTCAGTTCTGCTTGACAGAATGCCATCCATTCATTAGGTGCTAGTGCTGACACAGCCCACAGTGGGACCCATGGGCCCCCAGAATCACAAGATGTGCAAGAGGAGGCAGGGATGGAAGTAGGCGCTGCCCAGTGTAGAGATTGCAGCTTTAGCCGCAAGTACCTATAGAATGGCATTTTCCATGCCACCATTGTGTGTAAAGTTGCACAACTGCAGCTGGCACTATATGGGGCCTAGATGAACCCTAAAGTATATTACCCCTTCCAGTAATCGGAATTGTTCAGTCAGTTTAAAGGATAAAGAAACCTCTGTACCGTATAATGTCTCGTGAGAAAGGAATGGCTAACATGGATTTAATCATTAGCCAAGCAGGCGGGTGGTGGGCTAGTGGCACAAAATAAATCCGGTTATGGAGCCAATGCTAGTGATTGCAGGACATATGGGAAATACAGTATGAACCCGAGCAAAACTATTTGTTTTTTGTACAAATTATAATTGTGAGATTCTAAAGGGAACCCTGCCATATAATAAGACACTGCCCCAGCCCCCGCCAGATCAATCCTATTTAAATCTGGGGCAATGCTGGGGGGGCAGAGGGG
>NC_030683.2:2398771-2417657 GCF_000004195.4 Xenopus tropicalis | reverse complement strand
TTATGGTTTTGTTGTTGAGGTTCAATCCTATAATAATGAAGCTGTGAGCAGGTAGTTTGGCTTCTAACCCCCAATTATTATTGTACTGAATCCATGGGAACATTTGCTATTAATCCGGCTGTACTTGTGCTTATAGCCGCGCTGGGTGCCCCTCGTTAAAGCAAAGGGAGAAACCAACAATTGGCAATTAATTGTCAGAAGCCGGCGTGCTTGTAATATTGAAGGCAAAAGGGCACCACCAACCCGACCAACCCGGCCAACCCGAGCCTCCTACTGACCTCCCTTCCCCTCACACCCTGGCAAATATCAGTCAGTCGATTTCTACCCAACATCCTTAACCCATTCTCCCTTCTTCTCTCTCCTCTAACCTCCATCTCTCCACTACAGCTCCACCCACAAACCTTTATTCTACTCTTCATCGTTCCCCTTCTGCTCCACCCACTAACTTCTTCCCCATCTTCTTTCCTATTTCTCCATTCTTTGTCTTCCCCAGTCAGCAACTTTCTTTTTCTCTCTTCTGCTCCATTTTTCTATTCTCCCATTTTCCCCACCTTCTGTCTTTTCATTCTGCCTCATTGCTTCACCCTCCTCTCTTCATCATTCTCCCACTTCTGCTCTCACCCCCATTCCTTCTCCCACTCATTTCCCTCCTTTATTTTCTTCTCCTCCTTTCTAACCTTCTGTCTGCAAATGTAGTTTTTTATCTTTATTGGATCAGTTTGGCCCTTTCTGCTTCTCCACTCTCCCTTGTGTCCAACCCACAAACCCTTGATATAGAGATGCTCCTCTCATTCCCATCTTTCTGCTCCACCAACGTTCCCCCTTCCCTGCCCCCCATTACTTAGCATTGTACATCTGCCCACCATCTGCCCGGGGCTCAGTAATACTGAGTGCAGAACGTTAATATATTTGTGTAGAGAAAACAGATCCGCTTTCCAAGGATCCAGAGACCTGACGGGCCTATGAATATGTTGCTGTGGGACACTGTAACTTCTAATTATTTCTGCTGGACCCACATATGGTCCGTTCCTCTGCCTTCTGCTCCCTCCCACATCTCTACTCCCTGATGATTAAATCTAATGTTGGAGATTGTGGTTCCAGCAGTTTGGAAGTGTAATTTGAGCAACATTTATTATACACTCAATACTTTATTATAGTTATGGCAGGGTCTGGGGCAAAGCGGACAATGTCTGGCCCTGTTATGTTTATAAAGGTAACTTAGAGAACCTTTGGCTGCACAGTTGTAGGAACTACATCTCCCAGAAATGTGTTATTTGTACGTCATTAAACTCTTTCTGCTGTATGGCCATATTGTCTGCATCTTGCCCTACTGTCCCCATCTTGTCCTACTGTCTCCATCTGTCTCCATCTTGCCCTACTGTCTCCATCTTGTCCTACTGTCTCCATCATGCCCTACTGTCTACATCTTGTCTTACTGTCTCCATCTGCCCTACTGTCTCCATCTTGCCTACTGTCTCCATCTTGCCCTACTGCTCCATCTGTTCCTACTGTCTCATCTTGCCCTACTGTCTCCATCTGTCTTACTGTCCTACTGTCTGTCCCATCTTGTCCTACTGCCTCCATCTTGCCCTACTGTCTCCATCTTGCCCTACTGTCTCCATCTTGCCCTAGTCCATCTTGCCCTACTGTCCCATCTGGCCCATACTGTCTCTATCTTGCCCTACTGTCTCCATCTTGCCCTACTGTCCCATCTTGCCTACTGTCTCATCTTGCCCTACTGTCCCCATCTTGCCCTAACTGTCTCCATCATTGCCCTACTGTCTACATCTTGTCTTACTGCTCCATCTGCCCTACTGTCTCCATCTTGCCACTATCTGCCCTGTCCTACTGTCTCCATCTTGCCCTACTGTCTCCTCTTGCCCTAACTGTCTCCATCTTGCTACTGTCTCATCTTGCCCTACTGTCTCCATCTTGCCCTACTGTCTCCATCTTGCCCTATCTGTCTGTCTCCATCTTGTCCTACTGCCTCCATCTTCCCTACTGTCTCCATCTTGCCCTACTGTCTCCATCTGCCTACTGTCCACATCTTGCCCTACTGTCCCCATCTTGCCCTACTGTCTCCATCTTGTCCTACTGTCTCCTCTTGTCCTACTGTTCTTCACTTGCCCTACTGTCTCCATCATGCCCTACGTCTCCATCTTGTCTTACTGTCTCCATCTTGCCCTACTGTCTCCATCTTGTCCTTGCCTCTTGCCCACGTCTCCATCTGCCCTACTGTCCCATCTGCCCTACTGTCCACATCTTGCCCTACTTGCCCTCTTGCCCTACTGTCTCCATCTTTGTCCTACTGTCTCCATCTGTCCTACTGTCTTCATCTTGCCCTACTGTCTCCATCATCCTACTGTTCCATCTTGTCTTACTGTCTCCATCTTGCCCTACTGTCTCTCATCTTGCCCTACTGTCTCATCTTGCCCTATGTCTCTATCTTGCCCTACTGTCTCATCTTGCCTACTGCTCCATACTGTCCTCCATCTTGCCCTACTGTCCCCTCTTTGCCCTACTGTCTCCACATGCCCTGTCTACATCTGTCTTACTGTCTCCATCTTGCCCTACTGTCTCCACTTGCCTACTTCTCCATCTTGCCCTACTGTCCCATTCTTGCCCTACTGTCTCCATCCTGCCCCGGCTTCTGATGCCCCCTACCCCACACAGGCTGTACATATAACCCCAGGGTGCTACTATATGAAGGGGCATCAGCAGACACAGCTGGTTAAACACATTTCCAGCAGATAAAGACATTTTCTCAAGTTCATCTCTAGTTCATGAGTGAGTTTATATTGCCCCCTGGCTCTATGGGGGTCGGCTGTTTATTTACTGAGCTTTGTATTTGTACAAATTTGCTGATTCTTTCCCTTTCCCCAATGATCCCTGGATTTTTACTGTTCTGCGTTTTGCTCCCACAGATGCCGGATGCACAGATATTCCAGTGAAAGAAAAAACAGAATCTTAAATAGATCCATCATTATCTCTATCAGCAACTTCCCCGGTGTTCCAGCCAGGGAAAAGCTCTCATTCTGATTCCTTCCAAGTACATCTTATTGTGTGCCCAGAGCATTCCCTCTCTGTATATTTGTATTTATACATATGGGTAGGGGGTGCCATAGTGTTTCCCTTAGACAGTACAGTATGGGGGTACAGCTTATTGTGTGCCCAGAACATTCCCTCTCTGTATATTTGTATTTATACATATGGGTAGGGGGTGCCATAGTGTTTCCCTTAGACAGTACAGTATGGGGGTACAGCTTATTGTGTGCCCAGAACATTCCTTCTCTGTATATTTGTATTTATACATATGGGTAGGGGGTGCCATAGTGTGTTCCCTTAGACAGTACAGTATGGGGGTACAGCTTATGTGTGCCCAGAACATTCCCTCTCTGTATATTTGTATTATACATATGGGTAGGGGGTCCATAGTGTTTCCCTTAGACAGTACAGTATGGGGGTACAACTTATTGTGTGCCCAGAGCATTCCCTCTCTGTATATTTGTATTTATACATATGGGTAGGGGGTGCCATAGTGTTTCCCTTAGACAGTACAGTATGGGGGTACAGCTTATCGTGTGCCCAGAACATTCCTTCTCTGTATATTTGTATTTATACATATGGGTAGGAGGTGCCATAGTGTTTCCCTTAGACAGTACAGTATGGGGGTACAGCTTATTGTGTGCCCAGAACATTCCCTCTCTGTATATT
Source organism: Xenopus tropicalis (assembly GCF_000004195.4). Classification (NCBI taxonomy): domain Eukaryota; kingdom Metazoa; phylum Chordata; class Amphibia; order Anura; family Pipidae; genus Xenopus; species Xenopus tropicalis. The sequence goes on along the minus strand of NC_030683.2, from coordinate 2,413,943 downwards.
GTATTTATACATATGGGTAGGGGGTGCCATAGTGTTTCCCTTAGACAGTAAGTATGGGGGTACAACTTATTTAGTGCCCAGAGCATTCCCTCTCTGTATATTTGTATTATACATATGGGTAGGGGGTGCCATAGTGTTTCCCTTAGACAGTACAGTATGGGGGTACAGCTTATCGTGTGCCCAGAACATTCCTTCTCTGTATATTTGTATTTATACATATGGGTAGGGGGTGCCATAGTGTTTCCCTTAGACAGTACAGTATGGGGGTACAACTTATTGTGTGCCCAGAGCATTCCCTCTCTGTATATTTGTATTTATACATATGGGTAGGGGGTGCCATAGTGTTTCCCTTAGACAGTACAGTATGGGGGTACAGCTTATTGTGTGCCCAGAACATTCCCTCTCTGTATATTTGTATTTATACATATGGGTAGGGGGTGCCATAGTGTTTCCCTTAGACAGTACAGTATGGGGGTACAGCTTATTGTGTGCCCAGAACATTCCCTCTCTGTATATTTGTATTTATACATATGGGTAGGGGGTGCCATAGTGTTTCCCTTAGACAGTACAGTATGGGGGTACAGCTTATTGTGTGCCCAGAACATTCCTTCTCTGTATATTTGTATTTATACATATGGGTAGGAGGTGCCATAGTGTTTTCCCTTAGACAGTACAGTATGGGGGTACAGCTTATTGTGTGCCCAGAACATTCCTTCTCTGTATAATTTGTATTTATACATATGGGTAGGAGGTGCCATAGTGTTTCCCTTAGACAGTACAGTATGGGGGTACAGCTTATTGTGTGCCCAGAACATTCCTTCTCTGTATATTTGTATTTATACATATGGGTAGGGATTTTATTGAAAGTAAAAACATTACAAGTAAAATATAAACATTTCAGAACAGAAAAGCAACAAAAAAATGCATCACATTATTACTCAATGAAATTCAGAAGCAAAGAAGAATCACAAATGAAAATGTACATTTACCCAGAGTGCAACATTCTCTGCCTTTCGCTCAGTCTCTCTGGATTTAATGAAAGCAAGTTCCCTTACAATTGCCCCTGTGACTTGCCCCACCGCTTCTCTCTTCTGACTGAGGGTTAACTTGCAGCGCATATGCCACAGATAATAGCGCATAACAGATTATTATAAGATACAGGGTTTCCGTAGTTACCCCGCGCCAGCAGCACTCACGCCCCACTATCCGTACGCCATCTCCGTATAATTCAAGTTCTCCAAAAAACCCAAACTGTAAAGTATTTGCCAGGGAAGATTTGAGGCTCTTGGTAATGACACAGTCTAACAGAAGTGCTCCTGGTCTCATCCGTGCCGCAGCCCCAGGGGCATTCCTGTCCCCCACATTCAGATACCGTAGGTTCCCCCTGACAAAACGTTTCCCCTGGAGGGAGAGCCAAGCGTTATCCTGAAACTTTTTGGGCAGTCTCTTACTGTTTAGGAACTTTTAGGCTCAGAGCCAGGGTCTCGCTCGTGCAGTCTCTCAGAGCAAGGGGAACACAAAGAAAACCTCCAAAATCCTGAATAAATGTTTTTCCTAGGGGCAGACTTGAGTTCCTCCATCCCTATGTGCCACTTCCTAATGAGCTTCAAGGCCTGAGCTACATGGGGTGGGACACAACCTCCTCTTATCCGGACACTCTTCAGCCTATCATTGAGCAGCCAGTCCTTGATAAAAGGCGATACCCAGGCCCTAATACTGCTCTCCACAGAGAGTCGTTCCTGAGCCATACCCCAAGGTTACATTTGAGGAATATGACACAGAAGAAAGCCACCGGGCACAAGCATGCCCAAACCTCCCTCCTTTCTCTGCAGGAAAGTTACTCCCCTTTTAACTGGGTTCAGTCTGCTCCCCCAGAGCATTTGGAAGAACAGACTGTGTGACTCTTGCGTAGAAGATTCTGGCAACAAGAAGATATGAGAGACAACAGAAGCAAGGGACCAAGAAAGACTTGATAACGTTAATCCTTTCCCTATAGGTCAGCCTCCAAGCCTTCCATCGCTGAACCTTTGCTGCACAGGCATTCAGTTCTCATCCCAATTTGCCTTTGCATCATCGCCCTTCCCAAATTTTACACCCAAGATCTTAACCTCTCTGGGGCTACAGGGAAGTCTTTTAGTTGGAAACCCGGCTCTCCTCTAAGACCCAAAAAGCTTCCGATTTTTCTTGGTTGACAAGAGACCCAGAGGCCTCTGAGTAGCTTCTGATGTGCTCCATTACCATAGACGCCTCCTCTGGTCTCGACAGAACAATGGTCACATCATCCGGCGTAGGCTACTAACTTAAAGGGCTGACTCAAGGGAAACCGAACACCCTCCAATGCACTATGCTGTAATGCTCTTAGGAAAGGGTCCAGAGCAAACACATACAAAAGTGGACTGAGAGGGCACCCCTGTCTTACCCCTGCTCCCACCTCAAAGTCTTTGCCTCTCCAACCATTAATCAATGGAAAGCTTCTTGCCCTTGATACAAAGTCCGTAACCATCTGACAAACTGACCCGGAATGCCGTATTTCAGCAAAGCAGCCCATAGGTATTGGTGATTAACTTTATCAAAGCCTTTGCTTGGTCCAAGGTCAGGAGATACTTCCCCATTTATGGACTTTGCACCTCTCTAAGGCCTCTCTTATTGTAAGGACTGCTCCAAAAATGCTACGTCCCTCCACTGTGCAGTACTGAAAAGAAGATAGTAAAGTGCCAGCAAACTTACTTAGCCTTGAAAAGAGAATTCTTGCAAGAATCTTTCTGTCAGTGTTAAGAAGAGCAATGGGCCTCCAATTCTCAACATGCCTTGAGTCCTTCCCCTTTGAAAGCAGGATCAAGGAAGAGTACCCATAGAGGGAGGAAGACTACCCTCTCCAAACTCTCATTGAAGACTTCAACAAGAACAGGAGCAAGTCTGTCTTTAAATCTTTTGTAAAACTCTGCTGTTAGACCATCAGGCCCTGGGGCCTTTTTCTTTTGCTGTTTGTCTATGGCCTGAATCACCTCTTCCAGTGTTATTTCTGCTTCCAAAGTGGAAAAATCCAAATGATCAGTATTGGGACCTGGGGTTGCCTTCAAAAAGCCTCGGTCTTTCCCTTATCCAAAACTCTTTCCCTGAAAAGCCCAACATAGTAAGATCTAACGGCTTTCCAAGATCCCCCCTTGACGTATGAAATGACCCTGGGAGTCATAAAGACCCTCAACCAGCTTTTTCTCAACAACCTCTTTTGCAGTTCTGGCAAGGATCTGGGCAAACAGAAGCCCCATAATCTCTTTCCCAGAACCAAAGACTGTACCGGCTGTACTGATGTTGCCTGATCAGTTGCTTGAGTCGGTTTCGCTTTTCAGCCCCCTCCCCCTTCCGAAATCAGATCTCTAGCTCCTTTCTCAAGGAACTGGTACCTCCTCTCCTTCTCCCCCCTTTTTTAAGAGTAGACCTTGAAGAGGGACCGGAAAGAATCCTTGGCTGCATCCCACCATACAGATAGAGAATCATAACAGCTCAACCTTTGATATCTGCACCAGCAGCAGACCTCAAAAGATTGTTCTGCCTGTTCTCCTTCCAGGGAACCTACATTCAAGTCTCCAAAAACCCCCTCCCAATCTTGGGCTGGTTCCGGATACCATACAGAAAGGAGAGTACCGGAGTGATCTGAGAACTCAACGGCCTTCTCACAGACCTCTGTAAAGGATTCACCTTTCTTAACAAAATCATATCTATTCTGCTGCTCCTCTGCCCACAGAAATACGTATGTTTGCCTGCCCGACCCCCCATGTGGCCACATCTACTAAACCCAGCATCCTCAGCCAACTATTCATAAATGAACCCTCATATTTACAGAATCCTGCCAGTCCTGTCTACTGCCCTCAGGACTTGGTTGAAGTCCCCTGCCAAAATGACTGGACTTGATGTATACAGGTAACGTTGATCTCTAATAAGAGTCCTTCTCCTGAGGGCCCCTGGGGCCATACACATTGATCAATCTGATCAGATTCCCTTGCCAATACAATGTCAAGCATCAAACACGCCCAACCTGGATTTCTATGATTTTTTTAATCTCCAAACCCCTGAACATTTGAAAAGTATTCCTACCCCTCCTGCCGGCTCCTCAGCAATAGACCAAAAGGAGGGCCCGTGCCACCATCTCTTTTGGCTTCAAAAATCTCACTTCTGGTTGTGAAGCCTGGTCTCCTGCAAGAAAAGGATTTCAGCCTCCACCTTTCTAAAAAAAATCAAAAGCCAAAAACTGGTCTTCATTCTTGATGCTACAGACATTGGCTGTAAGGAATGGTACGGATGATCACATTAGTCTTGTTTTGCTTCTGCCTACCACAACCCCTTCATCACCCCTTCTTTTTCACCTGAACTTTTGGGGTACTCTCTGCCCCTCCAGGTCACCACCACCTCCTCCCCTGGGGACTCTGCCTCCTGACTCTCCCTCCCACTCTCTTTCCTCTCTCTTTTTTCCTGTCCTTCTTTGCCAAGGCCCTAGCCTTCCTCTCCTCTTTCCTCTCCCTTTCCCTCCTCCTCCCGCAGCCTCTCCTCCTCCTTCCTCAGCGAGATCCCCCAGGTTTTACCATCTGGCAGGACAAATCTGTTGTCTGTTGCTACCAGTCATTTTTGGGGGATGTTTTTATTTTTCTCTGAGGATTTTCCCCCGCCACACTCCACTCCCCTTCTCCTCTAGGCTTACTGACCCTCTGCTCTCCTTCCTTTTTCCCACTGTTCCCCTTGGGTAACCTCCCTTGTGCCCCACCCACACCTTAGTAACTGGGCAGAAGGATTCAGGCTGCACAGCCTCCCTCTCGGTTCCACTACCTCTGAGGTTTAACCCCTTTCCTCCAGAAGTTCCATTGAGAGGCTCATTTCCTCCTCCAAATTAGAACATTCTGCCACCTATATTGGCCATGCGTCGGGGCAAGAGCTGTGGGCGTGGCCTAAACTTAAGCACAAAATTGCAGCGGATTTCTGGCATTCCTTACTGGGGTGCCCAGTCTCACCACAGAGGGCCGCACTTCTAGAACTGTGCATTTAACTGCAAAGTGCCTGTTTTGATCCGCACTTGAAACACACCCGGGTTGGCCGGGTAGAAACAAAAACGCCCCTGTCCTTCCCAATAAAAAAGGAATTGGGGAGGTGCTTGGGGACATGGAGATTCATGGGTGCAGTTTGACCTGCACCTTCACCCTCCTACCCAGAAAACCCTCCTCATCATACAGTGGGGTGAAGGGGACAGAACGGTGCACGTCTCTTTAGCCAGATCAGCACGTCATCCGGGTGCACAGACTCAGTCTTAAACATGATGGTGACTGTCTTGGTGTCGGGCCTGGAGACTGGGGTCACCCCTAACCCCCCACTCGGGGCACCTTTCTACCCTCATACCTGCGCCAGAACATCCAACCCCTGGACAGTTTGAAGCCAAGATCAACTCAGTGTCTGTGGACACTTTAGCAGCCCACTTACGTCTGCAGGGGTAAAACCCAGGGCTGTTGATGAGATTCCTGCCCACAAACCTGCGCCCCGGGAACTCACCCCTCTCCTTCTCTCCTACTTGATCTTCACTACCATCTTCCTCCTACTGGCCGCACTCTCACCCGCCATAGAGACATTCTGCTGAAACAGTCTCTTACCATCCCAGGCACCTCTCCTCCCTTGTGCCCCTTCACTCTCGGTATTTACAGGGGGATTCCCTGCACCCTCTGTGGCACCACTATCAACCCACTCTGCTGCAGCATCACATACGGTTATCAGTCCAATATGGTGCAAAACCTGCCAGTACTTTTTTCTCCCTGGACAGCCATGCAGTACTCCCAGCAGCCATATTAGTACTCCCAGGTTACAGCCCACGGTTTCCATTTATCTTACTCACTGGTTGGTGGTCTTGTTGGGCGTAGGCTGGGATTTGCGGAGTCGCCAGTCGGGTGGGTTTTTTGTTTGTGGGTGGGGTGTCGGTTGTTGTGTTTGCTGAGTACAGCCGTTCGTATACTTTGTGTTGTGGCTTGGTGTGTGTGTGTGGCTGGGGTTGGTGTGTGGTTCCCAGCAGCCATTGGTCAGCGTAGGGACTCCAGGCACTGACTTGCCAGCGACGTTCATGCGCTGCCTGGAAGTACTCATACTGGCTGCAAGGGGCTACTCCAATTGGTCTTGCACGGGAGTACTGGATTGCTGCCCAGGGAGTACTTATATGCTGCTGGAATAACTGGCAACGTGCTGCTTGGGAGTACTGCCACTGGCTCCTGAGCTACTGGACGATGGCTGCTTTGGGAGTAACTGTTTGGCAATAACGCTGCTTGGGATAAACTATTATGGCTGCTAGGGAGTAACTAATAATGGCTGCTGGGAGTACTGGCATGGCTCTGGGGGAGACTGGCCTGCCAAGCTCAGATCCATGGTCGAGCTGGACAGTTGTCTCTTCCGCGTGCTTGCTTAGGATACTTTACTCTACTCAGTAAGAATTATGGCTGCTCTGGGTAGTATGGCTATCAATTACGGCGCTGGGTAGTCATCCCCATAGATACAGCCATGGGCTGGAGCCATCTGAGCTCGAGGTGACTGAGTATAATACCCGAGTCAAGCCGACCATGCCCTAGTACTGGGACACCAGCGCAGGCCATCATGGACTTAGTATGCGCCGCAGCAGGCCGTGTCCGAAGCTACAACCGCGAACGCTAGACTCAATAGATCACTCAAGCTCCAGCACACATGTTCAGTACTATCGCAGCGAGCGTGCACGACGAAAACTGAGTGCGGCCAGCAGGCCAATTGAAGTAGTTCCTGCAATGCCACTGCACAAAGTACTCCCACTAAGCCATAGATACTCTCTGTCAGCATATGAGTACCCAGCAGCGCATATGATACTTCCTGCAGCCATGCCCAAAAGTACTCCCACACGTGGATAGCCAGTACGTTGCCCAGAGCAGCCAATATCGCCCCACGCACTTCCGCAACAGGCCAATCAGTATCACACCTGCAGCACCAGCTAGTGAGGCAACACGCCCACGCAAAAACACACATGCAACATGAGTAGACAGTGATTGCATAGGTGCAAGAACTCTAGCCAGTGGATCATCAGAGATTACACGCACATGACGGAGCACCCTGCATTCTCCTACCCAGCGAAGGAGTCACGAGTCCCATATTAGTAAAAGCAAAAGCTCTTTCATACCCTTTTCAGTGGTTCTCGGTGCGACCATGTTACCTGGATACCGTCCGTGCCGTTAGATCAAATGCTATCTACCAGACGGCTCTGATAACTGCAAGAACCACAGGTAAATTGATAAGCTTGTAAATAGTTCCGACTCAAGACTTTGAGTAGAATAACAAGTTATATTTGGAATTAGCGTTGGTTGCTCTCTTGTGCCCCCCAAAGGGCCCCATCCAGCCACCGATAGTTGGTCGTAATAGCCCATAGCCTAAATGTGGTTGCTTTTCTCCTCCAGAGGAATAGGAGATTGTCTCTCGAGCCCTGATGACTTCCTGGGTCTGAATTGAAACACCCAGCTAGTGAGCCCTGCAGCAGTCTCTGGTCTTCCAGTCGTACAAATTCCGCCAGCATGCAGCACTGATCTCTCCCCGCATGCATCAACAGTGGTTGAGTTGTGCCTTCATCATAGTGCTGATGCCACCATGGGACACTTTGCACAGCATGGGTCCAAGAGCGCTCTTCTCTTAGCATGCTCTCCGGTCCCTATAATCGCCACTTCCATAAGACCCATCGATCAGCAGGGTCTGCCACCGTCTCTCTGGCCGCACGGCTAGTACGGACCTGCGAGGTACAGCAATATCCAGTGGCTGTGCCTCGCCGCGAGCCTAGGTCAGCACGTTCCCTGCCAGGGGTCCGCAGCATGTCACGGCTTGAGAGCGAACTCCCCTGAGCTGTTGCCTCCACCCTGCACCAGCCGCCAGCCGCAACACGAAACTGCCGCTAACACGATACAGGCAGATCACCTGCAACATCTCTAAGTCGAGTATCATCCTACGAGGCGATTCGTCGTCCAGGCGTGTTCCGCTCGCGTCATTGGGACCTCCATTACAGTGGAACGCCTGCACGTGCCGGTACTTTCTCCTTCCCTTGTCACTTTTAGCCATGGCCTTCACCTCCTGGCGCACCTCCACTGCTCTCAGCCGCTGCTGCCAAGTTGGGGGGAGCAGCCTTTCCTGCTGGATCTCAGGCAGATCCTCACTTCCTTTACCCGGAGTTATACCACAACTTTCTTCCTCATTTTTGGAGGAAAGGTTTTTTGGGAAAATGCAGGAAAAAAAAAAAATAAAGAATCTCCTGAGAGAAATTCCTCCGACAACCTGCAAAGGTTTGCAGGTAACACTCCGCTCCCAGACCCAAAAGGGCCTGGGAAACCCTCACAGTCTGGAGCTCACACACACACCTCCTCTCTCAGTATGGAGTACAGCTTATTGTGTTGCCCAAAGACATTCCCTCTCTGTATATTTGTATTTATACATATGGGTAGGGGGTGCATAGTGTTTCCCTTAGACAGTACAGTATGGGGGTACAGCTTTTGTGGTGCCCAGAACATTCCCTTCTGTATATGTGTATTTATACATATTGGGTAGGAGGTGCCATAGTGTTTTCCCTTAGACAGTACAGTATGGGGGTACAGCTTATTGTGTGCCCAGAACATTCCCTCTCTGTATATTTGTATTTATACATATGGGTAGGGGGTGCCATAGTGTTTCCCTTAGACAGTACAGTATGGGGGTACAGCTTATTGTGTGCCCAGAACATTCCCTCTCTCTATATTTGTATTTATACATATGGGTGAATGAGATGAATTTGGGGAAATGCTCGGTGTTTGAATCTGACTCCGATACACAGGCCCCGAGGTTGAACACTGTGTCAGGACACGAGGGCGCAGGGATTGCGAGTAGGAAAGTGAGTGTTATAGAATGTACAGAGCGCAAGGTACATTGCGTGCCGGCAAGTCATTACGGATGAGGCGCTGGGAGCGGGGGCCATTAATCTATCAGCACAATAATGATCTTGTCATGTCTTTTCTGTGCCGAGATGGAGCCGCTCTACGTGCCGCCGCCGCGCTGCTTTAACTACACATGATTCGCATTTTCTCGGCAACCAATTTATTTTTTCTCTTTCTCTGTGTGGCAGCTGTTACTGGGAAGAGAGTCTGAGAAACACCAACCCCCAGGCAATTGGGGGGCACGTTGCAAGGAGATGAAAAGACGTCCGTATTGTAGCACGCTTTCCTATGCTGTGGTTGCTGGAATGAGCCCCCTGCGTATTGATATTATATCTTTTATTTAATGCGCTCGGAACATAATCCCCTATGTTTTCTTTAGAGCTGAATTCTTGGATGATCATTGAATAATAATTTGGTGGAGAATGCGGGTCTTTCTCCGGACAGCTTTCTATCACATGCACCCATTCCGTAAAAAGTGGTGGCCCATCTTGTGGCCCTTACACAGTCATACATGGTGTGATCCCAGAGAAGGACCAAGTGGATGGAGATCTTTCCCTACTGTCTCCATCTTGCCCTAATGTCCATTTTGCCCTACTGTCTCCATCTTGCCCTACTGTCCATTTTGCCCTACTGTCCCCATCTTGCCCTACTCTCTCCATCTTGCCCTACTGTCTCCATCTTGCCCTACTGTCCCCCTTGTCCTACTGTCTCCCTCTTGCCCTACTGTCTCCATCTTGCCCTACTGTCTCCATCTTGCCCTACTGTCCCCATCTTGTCCTACTGTCTCCATCTTGCCCTACTGTCTCCATCTTGCCCTACTTCCATCTTGCCTCCTGTCTCTTGCCTCTCCTCTCATCTGTGCTACTGTCTCCATCTTCCCTACTGTCCCTCTTGCCTACTGTCTCCCTCTTGCCCTACTGTCTCCATCTTGCCCTATCTGTGCCCTACTCCATCTTGCCTACTGTCTCCATCTTGTCCTCTGTCTCCTGTACTGTCTCCATCTTACCTACTTTCTCCATCTTGCCATACTGTCTCCATCTTGCCCTACTGTCTCCATCTTACCCTACTGTCTCCATCTTGTCCTACTGTCTCCATCCTGCCCTACTGTCTCCATCTTACCCTACTTTCTCCATCTTGCCATACTGTCTCCATCTTGCCCTACTGTCTCCATCTTACCCTACTTGCTCCCTCTTGCCCTACTGTCTCCATCTTGCCCTACTGTGTCCATGCTTGCCCTACTGTTTTCTATCTTACCCTACTGTCTCCATCTTGCCCTACTGTTTCCATCTTTCCCTACTGTCTCCATCTTGTCCTACTGTCTCCATCTTGTTCTACTGTCTTCATCTAGCCCTATCCATCTTGCCTTACTGTCTCCATCTTGCCCTACTGTCCCCATCTTGCCCTACTGTCTCTATCTTACCATGCTCGCTCCACCTTGCCCTAATGTCTCCATCTTGCCCTACTGTCTCCATCTTGTCCTACTGTCTCCATCTTACCATGCTCGCTCCACCTTGCCCTACTGTCTCTATCTGCCCTATGCCCCATCTTGCCCTACTGTCCCCATCTTGCCCTACTGTTTCCATCTTGTCCTACTATGTACCTCTGTCCTACTGTCTCCATCTTGCCTACTGTCTCCATCTTGTCTGTCCTGTCTATTGTCTCCATCTTACCCTACTGACTCCATCTTGTCCTACTGTCTCCATCTTACCATACTCACTCCACCTTGCCCTATTGTTCCCATCTTGCCCTACTGTCTCCATCTTGCCCTACTGTCTCCATCTTGTCCTACTGTCCCCATCTTGCCCTACTGTCTCCATCTTGCCCTACTCTCTCCATCTCCAAGTAGCCTTCATTGTGGACCTTGTGCACTGCATTGGGCCAATGTCCTTCCCTTAAACTAGATGTGCAGATTGCTTTGCCCATGTAAAATTTTGCCATGCATAAAAAGTTGCCAATTGACTGATTTTCGCTAAATTCGAGAACTTTTCGGCCAAGTTAAACGGGACAGATCCGCTCATCCCCATATGCCAATCACTACTCATTTGCAAGACACCAACTCATTTGCCTAATTGTGCAGCGGCTTCAATATAATAAGAATGTCCGCCGCTCCCTTGGGTGCGTTTGACTCCCATGTACAAAACGATGAAACGTCGTGCGTCGCCTAGCAACCAATTCACGTAATCTCCTTATCAGTAGGAATAGAAATATTTATTATCTCGCCGATTTAAAAATGTGGCCGCTCAGCCTGTGGAAATGTACATCAAAGGATCCACAGACCCAATAAAATAACGAATAACCGACCAACGCACCGCGCGCGACTCATGAAAGTTCATCCAGAAAGTTCATCTAAAAAATTCATGCGACCAACTGTGTCTGAGCTCAGAAGCACCAAAAGCTCAAATTATATTAGGAATTTATTCAATTAACTCTCCGCCAGTGGCCAAGATCCTCGCCGGCGCAAAATCCCACTCATCTGGCGCCTAAATGGGGGAGACCACACATTTCACCATGGAAACGCTACACTGATGGTAAAAGAGGTGGGTATTGTGGGGGAAAAGGGCAGGTTTTGGGTTGATTGTGGGTGGGGTTTTGGAAAAATGGGGTGTGATTGGCATGGATTAGAGCTGAATTCTTGTTTGATCATTGAATATTGATTTGGTGGAGAATGCGGGTTTTTCTCCGGACAGCTTTCGATCACATGCACCCATTCCCTAAAAAGTGATCCATACACATTCCCATACGGTGTGGGGCAGGAAACACCAGGGACACCAGCACCGCGGAGCCCAGAGAAGGACCAAGTCTGTGTCTATTCCCAAAACCTGGGGGATTTCACCACACATTTCACCATGGAAACGCTACACTGATGATAAAAGAGGTGGGAATTTCGGGGGAAAAGGGCGGGGTTTGGGTTGATTGTGGGTAGGTTTTTGGCAAAATGGGGTGTGATTGGCATGGATTAGAGCTGAATTCTTGGATGATCATTGAATATTGATTTGGTGGAGAATGCGGGTCTGATTTGCATGGCATGGATTAAAGGCGTGGTCTGGAAATATAACTTTCCAATCAGCTTTGGCTGCTATTTCTCTCACTTAAATGAAATATCTTTGAAATCAGCTGGCCACGCCCCCAAGACTTCATGTGGGCGGGGATTAAAAGCAGGAATCGGTGATATCGTCCAAATTATTGATAATTTTGTCATTGGCCGTTGAATGAATTTGGTATTGGGACATTTTACCCCGGGGAGGCAAATCTCTCTGTTTTTAAATTAAGAACCCCCTTCCCCATTGATGTTTTTAGATTCTCAACAGGTTTTAGCTGTCAATTTTTTTCATTAGATAAAAAGATACAAGTTGCCCCAGGGACTGGGCCGATTGCCATCTTGGAGTCAGGGAGGAATTTTTTTCCCCTCTGAGGCAAATTAGAGAGGCTTCAGATGGGGTTTTCGCCTTCCTCTGGATCAACTGGCAGTTAGGCAGGTTATATATAGGCATTATGGTTGAACTTGATGGACGTATGTCTTTTTTCAACCCAACTTACTATGTTACTAATCTATGAATAGGACCTGGTCACAAGATCTTTGGGTTAACAGAACAGGGACCCCCTAAACAGTACAAATTACCCCCTATATTAGCAAATAAGCCCCGTAGCCCTTTGGCAAGGAGCTTTTAGCAACGACCCCATGAGCAGATCCATCTCGTGACCATCGTTCCCCCCCCCATTGGTCCTGTTCGGCCCCCACGGCCCTGATCTTCTCTATTCCATAAAGTAATATATTCCGGGCCTGTTCTATGGAGGCACACAGAGGGCCTTTGTTCTGGGCCCCGGCGCCAGAGGGCCCATTGGATCAATGACTTGGGGTTCTGTAGAATCTCACACCTGCGGATGGCGCTTTTCCCTTTGTCGTTCGTTGTTGTGTAGAACATGACACAATGGGGGCCGCTGGGGCCACAGATGGTTTTTACAGCACAAACACAATGTAATATTCATAGGAAACACGTGCGCATCTCTTATTCATGGTCTCTCTGTTCATTCCAAATACAAACGACTTCCCACACTGCCCTGGGGCTGAGCACTAAATACCCCGGGGCAGATGGGCTCCTTGGGCAGAGAGAGGTTGAATCTGACCTCACAGAGTTAGGGGGGGCCGGGGCAGGAAGGGTACTGGCTGGGATGTGTCCCCCCCCCATAACTAAGAGAAATATAGGGAGAAGGTGCAGCCCCAGAAGCAATGAGTTAATCAAACTCCAAGGGCCACAAGCTGTGTAACATTATCAGCAGCTTCAGATAGCGGGAAGGTTTATGTAGCGTTGCTGCCAATCAGAAGCCAGGTACTACTGCCCTAGTGCAGTTAGAATAAAGAAAACTAACAGCTGATTGGTTGCTATGAGATAAAGATCTTCATAACACCAGTGTAAAGTACAGTAGGGCAAGATGGAGACAGTAGGGCAAGATGGGGACAGTAGGGCAAGATTGGGACAGTAGGACAAGATGGAGACAGTTGGGCAAGATGGAGACAGTAGGACAAGATGGAGACAGTAGGGCAAGATGGAGACAGTAGGACAAGATGGAGACAGTAGGGCAAGATTGGGACAGTAGGACAAGATGGAGACAGTAGGGCAAGACGGGGACAGTAGGACAAGATGGAGACAGTAGGGCAAGATTGGGACAGTAGGACAAGACGGAGACAGTAGGGCAAGACGGGGACAGTAGGGCAAGATGGAGACAGTAGGACAAGATGGAGACAGTAGGGCAAGACGGGGACAGTAGGACAAGATGGAGACAGTAGGGCAAGATTGGGACAGTAGGACAAGATGGAGACAGTAGGGCAGGATTGAGACAGTAGGACAAGATGGGGACAGTAGGGCAAGATGGAGACAGTAGGGCAAGATGGAGACAGTAGGGCAAGATGGAGGCAGTAGGGCAAGATGGAGACAGTAGGACAAGATGGAGACAGTAGGGACAAGATGGAGACAGTAGGGCAAGATGGAGACAGTAGGACAAGATGGAGACAGTAGGGCAAGATGGAGACAGTAGGGCCAAGATGGAGACAGTAGGACAAGATGGAGACAGTAGGGCAAGATGGAGACAGTAGGACAAGATGGAGAAGTACAAGATGGGGACAGTAGACAAGATGGAGACAGACAGATGGAGACAGTAGGGCAAGTGGAGACAGTAGGGCAAGATGGAGACAGTAGGACAAGATGGAGACAGTAGGGCAAGATGGAGACAGTAGGGCAAGATGGAGACAGTAGGGCAAGATGGAGACAGTAGGGCAAGATGGAGACAGTAGGGCAAGATGGGGACAGTAGGACAAGATGGAGACAGTAGGACAAGATGGAGACAGTAGGGCAAAATGGAGGAGACAGTAGAACATAGGACACCATGTAACCAGCAGACGTAACAGGAAAATAATCCATGAATTTTAACACCTTATATTTTATTTGCACTTATTGATCCCCCCATTTCTGCAGAGGAGACAGATATTTGGGAGATTCTGTTCCCGTTACATGGGGAGAAGCCTGACATCCTTGTGCTTGAAGTCGGAATCTCTTTCCTTCTCTGAAGAACATTCTTTCTTTTCATGTTGCTTTTTTATCTCTCTGTTTTGAAGTCATGGAAATCCAGTTCTGGGGGTCTCGCTGGCGCAGTCAGTTAGTCCGTTAGTCCGGTCCCGGTTGGGCCAATCAGCTGCACATAACCCCCCCCCCCCCGTGTGAATGTCAGAAATGTATCACATGTAGCAAATTGGTAAATGCCCCCATTGATTTCAGTTTAACCCCAAAACCTTGTGCTTCTGGGGGGTCAAGGTTTTCTGATAAAATTTAGCCAATTAAGAGTCAAAAGTGACAAATTGGGCCCTAAAGCAAACGTCCAATTAGGAAGTAGATTAAATGCCCCCCCATAATAGGATAAAGCCCAACCTGCCCCACGAGGAACCATAAATCTGTATTTTGCTCCATTGACTTTGATTTCCCTGCTTGGGGCACAAGGGGCAACAGTCACCGCGGGTCACATGACATAAACTGCCCCTGCTAGAGATCTCTTTAGCCCCCAGGCCGGAGCCCTGATCCCTGTCACCCAATTGTACCCCCCACCCACCTGTATAAGCACTGGGGGGGGGGGGGCAGGATGAGACAAAGGGGAACCAATACATTCACTTGATTTGGTCCTGGGAATTTAAATGGCAAATAACACCAGGGAATTGCCCCAATGGGTATTTATACACCCAAGTTGTA
>NC_030683.2:2291271-2393771 GCF_000004195.4 Xenopus tropicalis | reverse complement strand
AGGGTTAGGGATAGGGTTAGGGATAGGGAGGGAAGGGTAGGGTTAGGGATAGGTTAGGGATAGGGTAGGGAATAGGGTAGGGATAGGTTAGGGATAGGGTAGGGATAGGTTAGGGATAGGGGATAGGGTTAGGGATAGGGTTAGGGATAGGGGGTTAGGGATAGGTTAGGGATAGGGGTATATGGATAGGGTTAGGGATAGGGTTAGGGATAGGGATAGGATAGGGTTATGGATAGGGTTAGGGATAGGGTAGGATAGGGATAGGGATAGGTTAGGATAGGGTTAGGATAGGGATTAGGGGATAGGGTTAGGATAGGGCTAGGGTTAGGGATAGGGTTAGGGTTAGGGATAGGGTAGGGTTAGGGTTAGGGTAGGGGATAGGGTTAGGGATAGGGTTAGGGATAGGGTTAGGATAGGGTAGTTAGGGATAGGGTTAGGGATAGGGGGATAGGGTTAGGGTTAGGGGGATAGGGAGGGATAGGGATAGGGATAGGGTTAGGGATAGGGATAGGGTTAGGGATAGGGTTAGGGATAGGTTAGGGATAGGGTTAGGGATAGGGATAGGGTTAGGGATAGGGTAGGGATAGGGATAAGGTAGGGATAGGGATAGGGTTAGGGTTAGGGATAGGGTTTAGGGTTAGGGATAGGGTTAGGGTTAGGGATAGGGTTAGGGTTAGGGAAGGGTTAGGGATAGGGTTAGGGATAGGGTTAGGGATAGGGATAGGTTAGGGAAGGGTTAGGGATAGGGATAAGGTTAGGGTTAGGGATAGGGTTAGGGTTAGGGATAGGGTTAGGGTTAGGGATAGGGTTAGGGTTAGGGATAGGGTTAGGGTTAGGGTTAGGGAGGGTAGGGTAGGGATAGGGTTAGGGATAGGGTTAGTACTGTACTGTATATACTTGAAAGTAAACGTAGGGAGCACTCACCGGATAGATTCCGCGTCCCCAGTGTCCCGTGCTAGCACGTCCAGAAACGCCCCCGATCCAGGCGAGGAAACAGCAAAAGGAAAAATGTAGTAGGACGGAGCACGCTAGGACTACTGAGTTTAAAAAATATATATCAATCTTTATTAGTAGCTTCCATTAAAAACATAGTGCAGAGTTACCAAAACTAGAACTCCCTAGCTTGACGCGTTTCGTGGCTCAAGGCCACTTCATCAGAAGCTTTAACAGGAGTCTCACGCCCACCCATTGTTTAAATACCCTACCTTGCACACACCCAGTTAATAATTAACCCTTTATGTGACTGTTTTTGTTGACACCCAGTATTATATGTATATTGATCATTCAGTTGTTACACTATTATGTTGCTGTAAACCAAAACTAAACAGATATATAATCCCTATGGACCCTAAATAATGTGCATATAAAAACATAAAAAATATAAAAAATATATGTGATAATACAACATATCTAAAAATAAAAAACATCCCTTTATCATTGCTCACAGTAGGGTATGTAACATAGATATCCATATATACTTAGTGATCACAAAACATATTTGAAAGAAAAAATAACCATGTTTGGAAAAATAATTATAATAGTATACCATTAACCCCACATGAGTATAATTGAATTTAAAAGCATATATTAGCCCATATAGGTACTAAAATCAAGCCACCAAACACCTCAAGCCAGGACTTCAATCAGTGTTCAATAATAACGGACAACATTATCACTAATGTAAAAGACTCCATCCACATTATATAAGGATCAATCATATATAATATAAATTACAAATACTATTGGCTAACAGTAGCAGGACACTTCCCATTCCCTGTTCAGGCCCCCATAACATTCCGTAGTTTTTAGATGGTATATCCAATATACCTCTTTCTCCGAAAGTTTCTTGTCCAGTTCTCCCTTTCTAATATTCCATTTAGGCTTATCTATAATTTGAAAAGTAATGTTACACTTTTTGGCATGTACCTCAATTGCATGTTTGGCTATGGCTGATCTAAGGTCATTTCGCCCGATAGCTGATATGTGTTCAAGGCATCTAGTGCCCACTGTTCGTATAGTCTTGCCCACATATTGGGCTCCACAGTCACATGTGGCCAAATATACCACATTTTTTGACAAACAATTGAAGTACTGAGGAATGTTATACAGACGCCCTGTGTAAGTGCTTACAAATGTTTTAGATATCCTCATCAAGTCACAGGCCTTGCATCTGTTCCTGCTGCATTTATATGTGCCCTTATAGCGTAGCCATGCCGTTCCCTGTGTGTTATTTTCACTAGAGTATAGACTTCTAGAGACCCATGAAGCGATGTTTCTAGCCCTTCTAAAAATAAAGCGTGGTTTAACATCCAAGATCTTAGATAGGTCTGGAACTTGTAACAAAACATCCCAATGTCGATTGACACTTCTCTGTATATAAGAAACCCCTTTACCATAGGTCATACAGAACCTTGGTGTGGAGCTAGGTCTAGACTTAGAACCCTCTTTATTACTCCGCTGTCGTTGAGGTGTGTCATGTAATAGATCAGACCTATTAGTGGCTACAGCTCTCTCATATGCCATCTTAATGTTTTGAGTGTCATAACCCCTTTGTATAAACCGGTCCCACAGTAACATGGCCTGGTTTTGAAAGGCATCCCAAGAGGAACATATGCGTCTCAAACGCAGAAATTGTCCCACCGGGATGCCTCTCTTACAACTCCATGGGTGTCCACTATCTGAATGTAAAAGTGTGTTTCTCATTATTGGTTTACGATACAGGTCTGTCATTATTCGACTGTTTTGTGCATAAAATACCACATCAAGGAAAGGGATTCTACTATTACTAGTCTCATAAGTAAATTCAATACCTTCTATGGCTGAATTACAGTAGTCAACAAAGTGCTGCAGGGAGGACTCATCACCCTCCCACACCCCAATGCAGTCGTCTATATAGCGATAGAAACGAATAATATGGTTACGGAAGGGATTCTTATACAAAGGGGTTATGGCACTCAAAACATTAAGATGGCATATGAGAGAGCTGTAGCCACTAATAGGTCTGATCTATTACATGACACACCTCAACGACAGCGGAGTAATAAAGAGGGTTCTAAGTCTAGACCTAGCTCCACACCAAGGTTCTGTATGACCTATGGTAAAGGGGTTTCTTATATACAGAGAAGTGTCAATCGACATTGGGATGTTTTGTTACAAGTTCCAGACCTATCTAAGATCTTGGATGTTAAACCACGCTTTATTTTTAGAAGGGCTAGAAACATCGCTTCATGGGTCTCTAGAAGTCTATACTCTAGTGAAAATAACACACAGGGAACGGCATGGCTACGCTATAAGGGCACATATAAATGCAGCAGGAACAGATGCAAGGCCTGTGACTTGATGAGGATATCTAAAACATTTGTAAGCACTTACACAGGGCGTCTGTATAACATTCCTCAGTACTTCAATTGTTTGTCAAAAAATGTGGTATATTTGGCCACATGTGACTGTGGAGCCCAATATGTGGGCAAGACTATACGAACAGTGGGCACTAGATGCCTTGAACACATATCAGCTATCGGGCGAAATGACCTTAGATCAGCCATAGCCAAACATGCAATTGAGGTACATGCCAAAAAGTGTAACATTACTTTTCAAATTATAGATAAGCCTAAATGGAATATTAGAAAGGGAGAACTGGACAAGAAACTTTCGGAGAAAGAGGTATATTGGATATACCATCTAAAAACTACGGAATGTTATGGGGGCCTGAACAGGGAATGGGAAGTGTCCTGCTACTGTTAGCCAATAGTATTTGTAATTTATATTATATATGATTGATCCTTATATAATGTGGATGGAGTCTTTTACATTAGTGATAATGTTGTCCGTTATTATTGAACACTGATTGAAGTCCTGGCTTGAGGTGTTTGGTGGCTTGATTTTAGTACCTATATGGGCTAATATATGCTTTTAAATTCAATTATACTCATGTGGGGTTAATGGTATACTATTATAATTATTTTTCCAAACATGGTTATTTTTTCTTTCAAATATGTTTTGTGATCACTAAGTATATATGGATATCTATGTTACATACCCTACTGTGAGCAATGATAAAGGGATGTTTTTTATTTTTAGATATGTTGTATTATCACATATATTTTTTATATTTTTTATGTTTTTATATGCACATTATTTAGGGTCCATAGGGATTATATATCTGTTTAGTTTTGGTTTACAGCAACATAATAGTGTAACAACTGAATGATCAATATACATATAATACTGGGTGTCAACAAAAACAGTCCCATAAAGGGTTAATTATTAACTGGGTGTGTGCAAGGTAGGGTATTTAAACAATGGGTGGGCGTGAGACTCCTGTTAAAGCTTCTGATGAAGTGGCCTTGAGCCACGAAACGCGTCAAGCTAGGGAGTTCTAGTTTTGGTAACTCTGCACTATGTTTTTAATGGAAGCTACTAATAAAGATTGATATATATTTTTTAAACTCAGTAGTCCTAGCGTGCTCCGTCCTACTACATTTTTCCTTGTACTGTATATACTGTATTCACTGGGATTCTGGGGGGGCACATACTGTATATACTGTATTCACTGGGATTCTGGGGGGCACATACTGTATATACTGTATTCACTGGGATTCTGGGGGGGGGCACATACTGTATATACTGTATTCACTGGGATTCTGGGGGGGCACATACTGTATATACTGTATTCACTGGGATTCTGGGGGCACATACTGGTATTCACTGGGATTCTGGGGGGGCACATACTGTAATACTGTATTCACTGGGATTCTGGGGGGGCCACATAATGTATATATTGTATTTCACTGGGATTCTGGGGGGGGCACATACTGTATTATATATTACTGTGGGATTCTGGGGGGCACATACTGTATATACTGTATTCACTGGGATTCTGGGGGGCACATACTGTATATACTGTATCACTGGGATTCTGGGGGGGGCACATACTGTATATACTGTATTCACTGGGATTCTGGGGGGCACATACTCATGGGGGGGGCACATACTGTATATACTGTATTCACTGGGATTCTGGGGGGGGCACATACTGTATTTACTGTATTCACTGGATTCCTGTCTGTATTCACTGGATTCTGGGGGGGGCACATACTGTATTCACTATTCTGGGGGGGCACATACTGTATCACTGGGATTCTGGGGGGGGCACATACTGTGTATATACTGGTGATTCTGGGTGGGGCACATACTGTATTCATGGGATTCTGGGGGGGCACATACTGTATATACTGTATTCACTGGGATTCTGGGGGGGCCACATACTGTATATACTGTATTCACTGGGATTCTGGGGGGGCACATACTGTATATACTGTATTCACTGGATTCTGGGGGGGCACATACTGTATATATTGTATTCACTGGGATTCTGGGGGCACATACTGTATATACTGTATTCACTGGGATTCTGGGGGGCACATACTGTATATACTGTATTCACTGGGATTTGGGGGGGCACATACTGTATATACTGTATTCACTGGGATTCTGGGGGCACATACTGTATATACTGTATTCACTGGGATTCTGGGGGGGGCACATACTGTATTACTGTATTCACTGGGATTCTGGGGGCCATACTGTATATACTGTATTCACTGGGATTCTGGGGGCACATACTGTATATACTGTATTCACTGGGATTCTGGGGGCACATACTGTATATACTGTATTCACTGGGATTCTGGGGCACATACTGTATATTACTGTATTCACTGGGATTCTGGGGGGGGGCACATAATGTATATATTGTATTCACTGGGATTCTGGGGGGGCACATATGTCACTGGGATTCTGGGGGGGGCACATAATGTATATTTGTATTCACTGGGATTCTGGGGGGGCACATAATGTATATACTGTATTCCACTGGGATTCTGGGGGGCACATACTGTATATACTGTTTCACTGGGATTCTGGGGGGCAACATACTGTATATACTGTATTCACTGGGATTCTGGGGGGGCACATACTGTATATACTGTATTCACTGGGATTCTGGGGGGGGGCACATACTGTATATACTGTATTCACTGGATTCTGGGGGGGGGCACATACTGTATATACTGTATTCACTGGGATTCTGGGGGGGGGCACATACTGTATATACTGTATTCACTGGGGGATCTGGGGGGGCACATACTGTATATACTGTATTCACTGGGATTCTGGGGGGGGCACATACTGTATATACTGTATTCACTGGGATTCTGGGGGGGCACATACTGTATATACTGTATTCACTGGGATTTCTGGGGGGGGCACATAATGTATATATTGTATTCACTGGGATTCTGGGGGGGGCACATACTTTAATACTGTATTCACTGGGATTCTGGGGGGCACATACTGTATTGGGGGGGGGGGCACATAATGTATATACTGTATTCACTGGGATTCTGGGGGGGCACATACTGTATATACTGTATTCACTGGGATTCTGGGGGGGCACATACTGTATATACTGTATTCACTGGGATTCTGGGGGGCACATACTGTATATACTGTATTCACTGGGATTCTGGGGGGGGGCACATACTGTATATATACTGTATTCACTGGGATTCTGGGGGGGGCACATATTCTGTACATACTGTATATACTGTATTCACTGGGATTCTGGGGGGGGCACATACTGTATTCAATTTCTGTACTGTATATCACTGGGGGGGGGGGGCACATACTGTAATTCACTGGGATTCTGGGGGGGGGGCACATACTGTATATACTACACTGGATTCTGGGGTGGGCACATACTGTATTCACTGGGATTCTGGGGGGGGCACATACTGTATATACTGTATTCACTGGGATCTGGGGGGGCACATACTGTATATACTGTATTCACTGGGATTCTGGGGGGGCACATACTGTATATATTGTATTCACTGGGATTCTGGGGGGCACATACTGTATATACGTATTCACTGGATTCTGGGGGGGCACATACTGTATATACTGTATTCACTGGGATTCTGGGGGGGCACATACTGTATATACTGTATTCACTGGGATTCTGGGGGGGGGCACATACTGTATATACTGTCATCACTGGGATTCTGGGGGGGCACATTACTGTAATACTGTATTCTGGGATTCTGGGGGGGCAACATACTGTATATACTGTATTCACTGGATTCTGGGGGGGGCACATACTGTATATACTGTATTCACTGGGATTTCTGGGGGGCACATACTGTATATACTGTATTCACTGGGATTCTGGGGGGCACATACTGTATATACTGTATTTCACTGGGATTCTGGGGGGGGCACATACTGTAATACTGTATTCACTGGGATTCTGGGGGGGGGCACATTACTGTATATACTGTATTCACTGGGATTCTGGGGGCACATTACTGTATATACTGTATTCACTGGGGGATTCTGGGGGGCACATACTGTATATACTGTATTCACTGGGATTCTGGGGGGGCGCCATACTGTATTACTGTATTCACTGGATTCTTGGGGGGGGCACATAATGTATATACTGTATTCACTGGGATTCTGGGGGGGGGCACATACTGTATATACTGTATTCACTGGGATTCTGGGGGGGGCACATACTGTATATACTGTATTCACTGGATTCTGGGGGGCACATACTGTATATACTGTATTTCACTGGATTCTGGGGGGCACATACTGTATATACTGTATTCACTGGATTCTGGGGGGCACATACTGATATACTGTATTCACTGGGATTCTGGGGGGGGCACATACTGTATATACTGTATTCACTGGGATTCTGGGGGGCACATACTGTATATACTGTATCACTGGGATTCTGGGATTACTGGGGATTCTGGGGGGGCACTACTGTATAATACTGTATTCACTGGATTCTGGGGGGGGGCACATACTGTATTCACTGGGATTCTGGGGGGGCACATACATGTATATACTGTATCACTGGGATTCTGGGGGGGGCACATACTGATACTACATACTGTATATATTGTATTCACTGGGATTCTGGGGGGGGCACATACTGTATTCACTGGGATTCTGGGGGGGGCACATACTGTATATACACTGGCATTCTGGGATTCACTGGATTCGGGGGGCACATACTGTATTCACTGGGATTCTTGGGGGGCACATACTGTATATACTGTATTCACTGGGATTCTGGGGGGCACATACTGTATATATTGTATTCACTGGGATCTGGGGGGGCACATGTAAACTGGGGATTCTGGGGGGGCACATACTGTATATACTGTATTCACTGGGATTCTGGGGGGGCACATACTGTATATACTGTAATTCACTGGGATTCTGGGGGGGGCACATACTGTATATACTGTATTCACTGGGATTCTGGGGGGGCACATACTGTATATACTGTATTCACTGGGATGGGATTCTGTGGGGGGGGCACATACTGTATATACTGTATTCACTGGGATTCTGGGGGGCACATACTGTATATACTGTATACTGTATATACTGTATTCACTGGATTCTGGGGGGGCACATACTGTATATACTGTATCACTGGGATTCTGGGGGGCACATACTGTATTATACTGTATTCACTGGGATTCTGGGGGGGGCACATACTGTATATACTGTATTCAACTGGGATTTGGGGGGGCACATACTGTATTCATTCACTGGGATTCTGGGGGGGCACATACTGTATATACTGTATTCACTGGGATTCTGGGGGGGCGCATACTGTATATACTGTATTCACTGGGATTCTGGGGGGGGGCACATACACTGGGGGGGGGCACATACTGTATATACTGTATACTGGGATTCTGGGGGGGCACATACTGTATATACTGTATTCACTGGGATTCTGGGGGGCACATACTGTATATACTGTATTCACTGGGATTCTTGGGGGGTATATACTGTATTCACTGGATCTGGGGGGCACATACTGTATATACTGTATTCACTGGGATTTCTGGGGGGGCACATTACTGTATATACTGTACTGGATTCTGGGGGCTACTGTATATACTGTATTCACTGGGATTTGGGGGGGGCACATACTGTATATACTGTATTCACTGGGATTCTGGGGGGGCACATACTGTATATACTGTATTCACTGGGATTCTGGGGGGGCACATACTGTATATACTGTATTCACTGGGATTCTGGGGGGGTTTGCACAGAATAAATGATGAAATCCTTCCCTTTCTCAGACAGAATTAGGCAAATAGAGCCTGACCCCCCCCAGTCTGGGGAATTGAGTTATTTCCGGGGGCAACTCTGGGGGTCAATCTCATTTCTGCCTCAGGGTCAAGGGAAGAGCTCCCCGGGGGCAGATATCTGGGGGTTATGGCCGTTCCCTCCCAGAGGTTATTCCCTCGTTCCTACAGGTCAGACAGGTCAGGGCCAATAGCCCCGGGGCCACTTTGTGCCTGGGGGGGGCTATAGCAGCGAATATGTGGCTCACACAAAGCAAAGTCGGGCCGACCTGCCGTATTTTATGCCAAAACCTTGGGGTTCAGATTTGGTTCTAAGGGGTCACGTGACTAACGTTCTAGGCAGCTCGCTGACGCTCTATTGCAAATCTATAAATACAAATTAGAATTTGCGGTGGTTTTGGGGGCAAATCTTTTGTAGGGGTTTAGCTATTCCCAATATAAAGGGTTGGGCGCACCCCTAGTTCTCTTGGGGTAAATCCCACATTGGGCTTTCCGGGCTGCTATTGGTTCATTGGTTTCGGCCAATTGGATCCCAGACAAGGGTTTCATGTATTTATATCCATTGGGACCAAATCTACACGTGTAGGATCTAATTGCCCCCCTCAGTTGCCCAGTCCTCTTAGTTTACCTGATATTAGGAGTTTGGATTTGGTTCGGCCCAGACTAAGGCCACAGGAGGGCGCTGTTTCATTACAGTCTATGGAGAAGCTTCCCCTGCAGGAACCCCCCCAGCTGCTAATCTCCATGTCAGGCCACAGGAGGGCGCTGTTTCATTAGGGCCTATGGAGAAGCTTCCCCTGCAGGAACCCCCCCAGCTGTTAATGTCCATGTCAGGCCACAGGAGGGCGCTGTTTCATTAGGGCCTATGGAGAAGCTTCCCCTGCAGGAACCCCCCCAGCTGCTAATTTCCATGTCAGGCCACAGGAGGGCGCTGTTTCATTAGGGCCTATGGAGAAGCTTCCCCTGCAGGAACCCCCCCAGCTGCTAATCTCCATGTCAGGCCACAGGAGGGCGCTGTTTCATTAGATCCTATGGAGAAGCTTCCCCTGCAGGAACCCCCCAGCTGCTAATCTCCATGTCAGGCCACAGGAGGGCACTGTTTCATTAGGCCTATGGAGAAGCTTCCCCTGCAGGAACCCCCCAGCTGCTAATCTCAATGTCAGGCCACAGGAGGGCGCTGTTTCATTAGGATCCTATGGAGAGCTTCCCCTGCAGGAACCCCCCCAGCTGCTAATCTCCATGTCAGGCCACAGGAGGGCGCTGTTTCATTAGGGCTATGGTGAAGCTTCCCTGCAGGAACCCCCCCCAGCTGCTAATCTCCATGTCAGGCCACAGGAGGGCACTGTTTCATTAGGGCCTATGGAGAAGCTTCCCCTGCAGGAACCCCCCCAGCTGCTAATTTCCATGTCAGGCCACAGGAGGGCGCTGTTTCATTAGAGCCTATGGAGAAGCTTCCCCTGCAGGAACCCCCCCAGCTGCTAATTTCCATGTCAGGCCACAGGAGGCGCGCTGTTCATTAGGGCCTATGGAGAAGCTTCCCCTGCAGGAACCCCCCCAGCTGCTAATCTCCATGTCAGGCCACAGGAGGGCGCTGTTTCATTAGATCCTATGGAGAAGCTTCCCCTGCAGGAACCCCCCCAGCTGCTAATCTCCATGTCAGGCCACAGGAGGGCACTGTTTCATTAGGGCCTATGGAGAAGCTTCCCCTGCAGGAACCCCCAGCTGTTAATTCCATGTCAGGCCACAGGAGGGCGCTGTTTCATTAGGGCCTATGGAGAAGCTTCCCCTGCAGGAACCCCCCAGCTGCTAATCTCCATGTCAGGCCACAGGAGGGCGCGTTTCATTAGGGCCTATGGAGAAGCTTCCCCTCAGGAACCCCCCCCAGCTGCTAATCTCCATGTCAGGCCACAGAGGGCACTGTTCATTAGGGCCTATGGAGAAGCTTCCCCTGCAGGAACTCCCCCAGCTGTTAATGTCCATGTCAGGCCCAGGAGGGCGCTGTTTCATTAGGGCCTATGGAGAAGCTTCCCTCCAGAAACCCCCCCAGCTGCTAATGTCCATGTCAGGCCCACAGGAGGGCGCTGTTTCATTACAGTCTATGGAGAAGCTTCCCCTGCAGGAACCCTCCCAGCTGCTAATTTCCATGTCAGGCGCACTCCATGTCAGGCACAGCGGAGGGGCGCTGTTTCATTAGGCTATGGAAGAAGCTTCCTCTGCAGGAACCCTCCCAGCTGCTAATTTCCATGTCAGGCCACAGGAGGGCGCTGTTTCATTAGGGCCTATGGAGAAGCTTCCTCTGCAGGAACCCTCCCAGCTGCTAATCTCCATGTCAGGCCACAGGAGGGCACTGTTTCATTAGGGCCTATGGAGAAGCTTCCCCTGCAGGAACCCTCCCAGCTGCTAATTTCCATTTCAGGTCACAGGAGGGCGCTGTTTCATTAGGGCCTATGGAGAAGCCTATGGAGAAGCCTCACATTCCGTACGGCCGCTCCAACCCCAAGACAATACCAACAAGTCTGGGAACCCAGAAGCTTCTTTGAGAAGGAGGAAATTCAACGTATAAATAACATATGTTCTCACTTAAATGATTCCCTCCGCTCCTTCCTCCCCACCCAAGAGAATAAACGCGCCCAGCCTGCTGCTTCCCCCGGCTAATGGCCTGTGAGAGTGAAGGTTCCACAATTAGAAATCCGTGGCGCCTCCTTACCATCAGTGGGAAAACGTGGACCAAACGCACCAGCGGAAACCCAAACGCGCCCTGAGAAATTATTAGGTGCCTGTACCTTTAAATTGTTTGGCTGGAATGAACCCGATGGACCTGAGGTTCCTATGGAGGGGGACCCATATTGACAAAGTTCTAAAATGGGTGCAAACACCATGGTTTTTGCACAACTGCCCCATGAATACAGGGCTGTGGGCCTTTTATATTCATGGGGGGCAGTGGTGTCCCCCTCTAACCATCCCCTTACTTACGAACCATTGAGATACCCAAGTAATAGAGCACTGGCGGCTACGGCCATAATGGTAGGGAGGTTGGTGGAGCTCAAGGGTTCCCCTTAGCTCCTCCCTCTCAGCCGCTATGACCCGGGGGGGAGGAGCTTGGCTCACAATGGTTTTTAGCAGCGATTGTTCAACTTTAATTAAAGCCGATCTTTGGGGGGCAATCATTTGGTCAGGGCCCCCCCAGTGTTACCGCCATTCTGCCATAGTTCTGAGGGTATCAATACATATTGACTCCTCCCAAAATAACCTGTAAACTGGGCCAATAGCAGATCAGATAGGGACCCCCCCCCGAGTCTTACTTAAAGCAGCATTTATCAGGGCCCCCCCAAGCCTATGGTCAGGGTACCCCAAAGGGAGCAAAGGGTGGGGGGCACAACATAATACAAATCTGAGCATTGCTATTGGCTGAGAGCTGAGGGGGATAATGCAGGTAAGTACATGATTTGTCCAGCTTGGGTGGCCACGTGGGCCGGCTTTAGTCTCCGGGCAGGGTGCGGGTGGTGATGTCACAGGGGGAGGGCCATGACGTCACAGGGCGGGGAAGAGATGGGGCAGTGATGTCACAGGGGCGGGGCTATAACTCGCCGAACGGCCAATCTCAGTGAGTCCTGCCTGGTTTTCCTAATTTGGAAAATTTAGTTTTGACCGGGACAACCCTTCCGAAATGGGGTCTCTCCGGGCCCCTATTGCCCCCACGTTCCTGGTGCCCTGGAAGCACCTGTTGCCCCAAGCGGTCGGGGGGAGTGGGGGCCATAAGGGACAAACTTAATCTGTTTTGCAACATTTTGCTGCCATGTTCTCTGCAGTTTACTCGCTCCTCTTGTGGCACGACGTGAGCAGAAAGGGAATGAGTTGCGGCCCCTCTCGCCCCTCTCGCCCCTCTCGGCCCGTGTCGCGCTGTCTCTTTTAATCAGAGTTTAATTAGGAGCCGCTGCCCAAAGAGCCGCCGAGCTTAACTCCAATTACTCCTCAATGTGAAATCAATTGGAAATAAAATGTCCCGGTGATGAAGGTAATGAATCCGGAGCCCTGAACGTGTCGCTACAAGTGGCCGAGTTTGTCCTGCCCGGCGCTCTCTCTGCCCGACCGCCCCGGCGCTCCAACGAGACACCCAGAGACCCCACTGCCCCCGGCTCTCTCATCATCAGGGGCACAAATCTGCTGTCTCCGCTCCACAAACCATAACTTTGTTAATGTTTGTAACCAAAACCCCACATTTCAAACATGAACCCCATAACCTGACTGCCCTTACAGTAAGGAACCCCTTCCTATGCTGATGGTGAGATCTCCTTCCCTCCCCACCCCCAATGTATCACTCATTCCCCCTCTCTGGGTAGGGAACCCCATAACCTGACTGCCCTTACAGTAAGGAACCCCTTCCTATGCTGATGGTGAGATCCCCTTTCCTCCCCACCCCCAATGTATCACTCATGATGCCCTTACAGTAAGGAACCCCTTCCTATGTGGATGGTGAGATCCCCTTTCCCCCCACCCCAATGTATCACTCATTCCCCCTCCCCCTGACTGCCCTTACAGTCCCCCTTCCTATGCCCGTATCACTCATTCCCCCTCTCTGGGTAGGGAACCCCATAACCTGACTGCCCTTACAGTCAAGACCCCCTTCCTATGCTGATGGTGAGATCCCCTTTCCTCCCCCAATAAATCACTCATATTCTGAGCTTTGTGACTGATTCCCTCTTGTTCCGGATCATTTGCCGCGCTCTCATTTCTAGAGGCTTCGAGGCAGTCGAGTGGCGACGCTCTCATTCTCACCGGATCTCTCCGGGGGGCGCCGGCACAGTTCCTTGTACAAGAGCAATTAGTGGGTAATTACAGATATGAATACGGTGCATGATTCCCTTCATTGCCTTTGTCTTTAGCAATTCCGAGAGTATTGTCTGTGCCCCCGGCGGGGCGGCCCCAGGGCTCGGGGTTACGGCTCGGCCTTCGCTGTGTTTGGGGCAAATGAATTTAATTTCCTTTTGTTTCATAAATTTCAATAATAAAGCAAATTTACATCTTTGTGGTTTAATTTATGCAAAGTCACAGGGAAATCTCTGAGCTCTGAGAGCAGCGGCGGCACCACTGGGGGAGCGCGTCCTTCCCCGGCCCACACCCCCCAATTGGCCCCCGCCATGGCCTTCACTCACCCCCCAATTGGCCCCCGCCATGGCCTTCACTCACCCCCCAATTGGCCCCCGCCATGGCCTTCACTCACCCCTGCAGTGGCCCCCACCACCCGTCTGACCTCCACCCCCTTCAGCGCATTGGGGGAGGGAGCGCGGCGGCTCAGCAGAGCACCCTGTGGGGATCGGGTCTGGGCTGCTGGGGCCCATTGGGTTTTTTCCTGGTGCCCCAGGGTCGGACTAGGGGGTGCAGGGCCCCCCGGGCTGCCGCCCCAGGGGTCCACACCACCCAAGGCGCCTCCTCCAGCCACGTCCCCCACTGCACACCACTTAACATCCCCCCCAGGGGCCCCTGTCCGACGTCCTCCCCTGAACACGTATGTGAAACGCGTCAAGGGAAGACATCGGAGGCCAGAGGAAGCAGCAATAGGGTTGGGTCTGGGCTGCTGGGGCCCATTGGGTTTTTTTCTGGTGCCCCAGGGTCGGAATGGAAAATACCCGGTGGGCCCCGGCCCTGGTGGGCCCCAGCAGCCCAGACCCAACCCTATTGCTGCTTCCTCTGGCCTCCGATGTCTTCCCTTGACGCGTTTCACATACGTGTTCAGGGGAGGACGTCGGACAGGGGTCCCTGGGGGGGGGGTTAAGTGGTGCACGGTGGGGGACGCGACCAGAGGAGGTGCCTTGGGTGGTGCGGGGCCCCTGGGCCCCGGTGGGCCCTGCACCCCCCAGTCCGACCCTGCGGTGCCCCCGAGGCCCAGTCCGACCCTGCCGTCAGCACTAGTCCTGTTATTTCATGCTAGTCAGGCTCTTAGACGACCAATCTCTAACCAGCAGAACTAACAATCTAATTCCTACAGTGCCTTTACATCTTAGTAGCAATGAGCGAATCTGTCCCACTTTGCTTCGACGAAAAATGAGCGAAACTGCAGAAAAATTTGTGTACATTTTTCACTGCAAATTTTGCAGAAATTTCGCAAAACAACTCGCCAATTGCAAAATGCGGAATTTCGCTGGGGGTCCATCACTATAATCTCAGTGGGGGTCTTCCTCCTGTTCCCCACTGCTAATTAACATTGGTATTACCCATAAGCCCCAGCAAGTTCTACCCTTTCTGCACATCTATATAAATATACATTAGGGATCCAATGAATCCAGGATTCAGGTTCGTTATGATCATTGGCTGAACGGAATCCAAATCATTAAAATCACATGACTTTTTGTCATATAAACGGAAGTTGAACATTTTTTTGTGCAGGCAGTGGCATTAACCCTTCTGTGGCCTCATTTGCAAATTAGCGTTTGGATTTGGTTCGGTATTCGGTCCAGATCGCAAAGGATTTGGGGGTTCGGCTGAATCCAAAAAAAGTGTACTCAGTGCACCCCTAATTAGGGATGCACCGAACCCACTTTTTTGGGTTTGGCCGATCCTCTGAACCCACCCAGCAGGATGATTAGGATCGGAAGGGGTTAAAAATCTGTTTCACTGCCCATTTAACCCGACGCTCGTATCGTATCATACACTGTATGTTGGGCGGATGTGCCAGGGGTACGGGTTGGCCGGCTGGTCGGACAGTGCTTGTTGTTGGGCGGATGTGCCAGGGGTACGGGTTGGCCGGCTGGTCGGACAGTGCTTGTTGTTGGGCGGATGTGCCAGGGGTACGGGTTGGCCGGCTGGTCGGACAGTGCTTGTTGTTGGGCGGATGTGCCAGGGGTACGGGTTGGCCGGCTGGTCGGACAGTGCTTGTTGTTGGGCGGATGTGCCAGGGGTACGGGTTGGCCGGCTGGGTCGGAAGGCTTTGTTGTTGGGCAGGATGTGCCAGGGTGACAGTGCGTTGGGCGGATGTGCCAGGGGATACGGGTTGGCCGGCTTTTCGGACAGTGCTGTTGTTGGGCGGATGTGCCAGGGGTACGGGTTGGCCGGCTGGTCGGACAGTGCTTGTTGTCGACGGATGTGCAGGGGTCGGACAGTGCTTGTTGTTTGCGGATGTGTGCCAGGGGTACGGGTTGGCCGGCTGGTCGGACAGTGCTTGTTGTCGGACGGATGTGCCAGGGGTACGGGTTGGCCGGGGGGTCGGACAGTGCTTGTTGTCGGACGGATGCCGGGGTACGGGTGGCCGGCTGGTCGGACAGTGCTTGCCTGTTGGGCGGATGTGCCAGGGGTACGGGTTGGCTGGCTGGTCGGACAGTGCTTGTTTGTCGGGCGGATGTGCCAGGGGTACGGGTGGCGGCTGGTCGGGACAGTCCTTGTTGTTGGGCGGATGTGCCAGGGGTACGGGTTGGCGGCTGGTCGGACAGTGCTTGTTGTGGGCGGATGTGCCAGGGGTACGGTTGGCTGGCTGTCGGACAGTGTTGTTGTTGGCGGATGTGCCAGGGGTACGGGTTGGCTGGCTGGTCGGACAGTGCTTGTTGTTGGGCGGATGTGCCAGGGGTACGGGTTGGCCGGCTGGTCGGACAGTGGTTGTTGTTGGGCGGATGTGCCAGGGTACGGGTTTGGCCGGCTGGTCGGACAGTGCTGTTGTTGGGCGGATTGTGCAGGGGTACGGGTTGGCCGGCTGTTCGGACAGTGCTTGTTGTTGGGCGGATGTGCCAGGGGATACGGTTGGCCGGCTGTTCGGACAGTGCTTGTTGTTGGGCGGAGTGGCCAGGGGTACGGGGTTGGCCGGCTGGGACATGCTTTGTTGTCGGCGGATGTGCCAGGGGTACGGTTGGCTGGCTGGTCGGACAGTGCTTGTTGTTGGGCGGATGTGCCAGGGGTACGGGTTGGCCGGCTGGTCGGACAGTGCTTGTTGTCGGGCGGATGTGCCAGGGGTACGGGTTGGCCGGCTGGTCGGACAGTGCTTGTGGTTGGGCGGATGTGCCAGGGGTACGGGTTGGCCGGCTGGTCGGACAGTCCTTGTTGTTGGGCGGATGTGCCAGGGGTACGGGTTGGCCGGCTGGTCGGACAGTGCTTGTTGTTGGGCGGATGTGCCGGGGTAGGGTTGGCCGGCTGGTCGCACAGTGCTTGTTGTCGGGCGGATGTGCCAGGGGTACGGGTTGGCCGGCTGGTCGGACAGTGCTTGTTGTCGGGCGGATGTGCCAGGGGTACGCATAGAGCTTTATTTATAGTTGGCCATTTGGCCACGATCCTGGGCTCCCTGGGCTGCTAGGGAATGGCATCCGCTGCCATAGGGGAATATAACATAACAGGAGGGGTATGGGCGGAGATAAGGAAGGGTGAGCCCAGTCAGTAACACTGTACTTGGGATCTATAGGAGAGAAATTCACCTTTTTCCATCAGAGAAGCCCAATGGTGCATTGTCTCCATACTCTGAGCTGTAATAAAGACATTACCATGATATTCTCATTGCAGTTGGCAGTGAAACCCCGAGTGCCCCCCACCCCGGCCAATCACAGCCCCACTCACGTCAGGACCAGCTCTCGGCAAATCACTCGGCTGTTTAGATGATATTAAAGCAGCTTTTAAAGATAAATGGTGATGGGGCCTGACAAGCTCTTGGTAGAACAGAATCCTAATGCCGAGGGGCTGTAAGGGCGCAGAACTGGGGAAAGGCCATGTAGGGGGCCCCCTAGTGTGTGTGGGGGGAAACGCAAGCAAGCAGTCCCCCTGTTACATTATTACCCCGTGATATATTGTACTGGCCCTTAGGTACCCCTGTTACATTAATACCCCGTGATATATTGTACTGGCCCTTAGGTACCCCTGTTACATTAATACCCCGTGATATATTGTACTGGCCCTTAGGTACCCCTGATACATTAATACCCCATGATATACTGTACTGGCCCTTAGTACCCTGTACCCAGTGTATATTGTACTGGCCCTTAGGTACCCCTGTTACATTAATACCCCATGATATACTGTACTGGCCCTTAGGTACCCCTGTTACATTAATACCCAGTGATATATTGTACTGGCCCTTAGGTACCCCTGTTACATTAATACCCCGTGATATATTGTACTGGCCCTTAGGTACCCCTGTTACATTAATACCCCATGATATACTGTACTGGCCCTTAGGTACCCCTGTTACATAGCGCCTAAGTACCCACTATACACAGCACAGCCCCCATAATACACAGCACAGCCCCCATAATACACAGCACAGCCCCCATAATGCATTGCACAGCCCCTTCCCCTCAGGCTACATTACTAGGGGGCTATATGAGGCCATGAGTATTTTCACCTAAGGAGCAGGATTGTTCCATTCGGGGGCCACTTGGCTGGAAATTACACGTAATTACTCGGCAAACATTATTGACAAAAAAAAGCTGAGATAAAACAGCAATTTTGAGAGTCTCTGCCGATTCCTTCCCTTCTATTGTTCCTCCGATCAATGGCAGATAATTGTGTCCTGCTCATCACAGAGGGAATGTCGGGGTGTCCCCCCCGGCCTTGAGCCCCCCCCAGCCCTGACCCCCCCCGGCTCTGAGCTCCCCCCCCCCGGCTCTGAGCTCCCCCCGGCCCTGAGCCCCCCCTCGGCCTTGAGCCCCCCGGCCCTGAGCCCCCCTCGGGCCTTGAGCCCCCCGCCCTGAGCCCCCCCTCGGCCTTGAGCCCCCCCGGCCCTGAGCCCCCCTCGGCCTTGAGCCCCCCCGGCCCTGAGCTCCCCCCCGGCCCTGAGCCCCCCCCCGTCCCTGAGCTCCCCCCCCGGCCCTGAGCCCCCCCCCGGCCCTGAGCTCCCCCCCCCCCCCCCCCCCCCGCCAAGCGAGCGGATCTGCTGGTGTATGGCCACCGTATATTTATCATACTGTGTAAAAAGTGGAGTGAAGCATTACCAGTAATGGTGCCCAGGGCAACCAATCAGTAATCAGATTTCAACAGTAGCAAAGCATCTATTGGCTGTTATGGGCAACATCACCGGTAATGTCTTACTCCACTTTTTACACATTGTGATAAATATACCCCTTAATATCTTACTAAGTATATTCATAAAACATTTGGCCTGCAATGTTTTAGATTTCGTCCCCCTTATGTGATTTGAGTTTGACCCCCTGCACTAAAGTGACAGTAAGGGATACAGCACTTGCCCTACTGTCTCCATCTTGCCCTACTGTCTCCATCTTGCCCTACTGTCTTGCCCTACTGTCCCCACTTGCCCTACTGTCTCCATCTTGCCCTACTGTCTCCATCTTGCCCTACTGTCTCCATCTTGCCTACTGTCCCCATCTGTCCCCATCTTGCCTACTGTCCATCTATCTGTCCCATCTTGCTCCATCTTGCCTACTGTCTGCCCTACTGTCTCCATCTTGCCCTGTCTCCATCTTTGCTCTACTGTCCCCATCTTGCCCTACTGTCCCCATCTTGTCTCCATGTCTCTCCATCTTGTCCTACTGTCTCCATCTTGCCCTACTGTCCCATCTTGCCCTACTGTCTCCATCTTGCCCTACTGTCCCATCTTGTCCTACTGTCTCCATCTTGCCCTATCTGTCTCCATCTTGCCCTACTGTCTCCATCTTGCCCTACTGTCTCCATCTTGCCTACTGTCTCCATCTGTCTCCATCTTGTTCCTACTGTCTCCATCTTGTCCTACTGTCTCCATCTTGGTCCCATCTTTCCACTCTCATCTTGTCCTACTGTCTCCATCTTGTCCTACTGTCTCCATCTTGCCCTACTGTCCCATCTTGCCCTACTGTCTCCATTTTGTCCTACTGTCTCCATCTTGTCCTACTGTCTCCATCTTGTCCTACTGTCTCCATCTTGCCCTACTGTCTCCATCTTGGTCCTACTGTCTCCATCTTGTCCTACTGTCTCCATCTTGCCTACTGTCCCCATCTTGCCTACTGTCTCCATCTTGCCCTACTTGCCCTACTGTCTCCATCTTGCCCTACTGTCTCATCTTGCCTACTGTCTCCATCTTGCCCTACTGTCTCCATCTTGCCCTACTGTCTCCATCTTGCCCTACTGTTCCATCTTGCCCTACTGTCCCCATCTTGCCTACTGTCTCCATCTTGCCCTACTGTCTCCATCTTGCCTACTGTCCCATCTTGTCCTACTGTCTCCATCTTGTCCTACTGTCTCCACCTCTGTCTCCATCTTGTCCTACTGTCTCCATCTTGCCCTACTGTCTCCATCTTGCCCTACTTGTCTCCATCTTGTCCTACTGTCTCCATCTTGCCCTACTGTCCCCATCTTGCCCTACTGTCTCCATCTTGCCCTACTGTCCCCATCTTGCCCTACTGTCTCCATCTTGCCCTACTGTCTCCATCTTGTCTCCATCTTGCCCTACTGTCCCATCTTGCCCTACTGTCTCCATCTTGCCCTACTGTCTCCATCTTGCCCTACTGTCCCATCTTGCCCTACTGTCTCCATCTTGCCCTACTGTCTCCATCTTGCCCCTGTCCCCATCTTGTCCTACTGTCCATCTTGTCCTACTGTCCCATCTTGTCCTACTGTCTCCATCTTGCCCTACTGTCTCCATCTTGTCCTACTGTCTCCATCTTGTCCTACTGTCTCCATCTTGCCCTACTGTCCCATCTTGCCTACTGTCTCCATCTTGCCCTACTGTCCCCTCTTGCCCTTCTGTCCTACTGTCTCCATCTTGTCCTACTGTCTCCATCTTGCCCTACTGTCTCCATCTTGCCCTACTGTCTCCATCTTGCCCTACTGTCTCCATCTTTCCCTACTGTCTCCATCTTGCCCTACTGTACAGTCTCGCCAGTTGTGCCCATAAAGACAACCGGCAGTCACTTTACAGTAGATGTCCCCTATCCCGGTGCTGCAGTGTCTCTTACACAAATGAGTGAGTTCCGAGAGCGCTGCCCATCAGAGCTTTGTTCCTGTCTGTCACTGAGGGGGAAATAATATCGGTGGGAGAGTGTCGGCCGAGGGACTATTTGGCCGCTGTGTGAGTCTCGGTGGCACCTCGGGGACGGCCGCGCTACAAATAAAGTGCTTTATTCTGATTTATAGAGACAGCAGCGGATAAATCACTGACAGGCCCCGTTCTCCCCGCAGTAGTCGCTCCGCGCAGCACAATCAGGGGGAGCACAATGTGGGACGGACACTTCCACCAAACCCTTTAGTAGAACGACTGTCACTCAAGTCCCTTTAGTTTCCCCTCCTTTGGGGCTTTACTGTATCTGTAATGATAACGAGCAGGGAACCCGGGCGCGGAACCCTACGGGGAACCCTATTGGAAAGAGCCTTTCTTGCCTACGTGCTGTGCTGCCTGTGCTCTCAACCTTCATTCTTTCTGCTGATTTGTATTGATCAGAAATTCTCAGAAACTGACACTTTGGCACCGTCAGAATTATCCATTTGTTCCGCTGTCGCCGTGACGCAAGGAATTGTGCACAATAACAACAATGGTGGAAGGTCTTTAACACTTTCATTGCCGTCGATCTGCGCTTGGCGAGTCTGACAGCTTCATATTCTTTCAGAAAGGGATATTCTGAGACAATTTGCAATTGGTCTTCCTTTTTTATTATTTGTGGGTTTTGAGTTATTTGGCTTTTTGTTCCGGTTTGGAATTTCAGCAGCTATCTCGTTGCTAGGGTCGAATTTAACCTAGCAACCAGGCAGTGGTTTGAAAGAGAGAGAAGTATATGAATAGGAGAGGGGCTGAATAGAAAGATAAGGAATAAAAAGTAACAATAACAATAAAACTGGAGCCTCACAGAGCAATAGGGTTTGGAGTCAGACGTTTTGATCCCAACGCCGAATGTTTTATTCTGACGACCAATAAAGACTTCAGGGACAAAGCAATAAGCGGAGCCGCTGGGGTTTAAAGGGGAAGCAAACACGACGAGGCGACGGGGCTGGGAGATTCGTGTTTGAAGAGCAGTCGATAAACACGGGAATAAATGAGATTTTCACGCTGAATTAGAGGCACCGAGTCTGAGGCTCCGCCCATTATCCTTATATTAAACTCAGATTTGAGCAATGAACACAGCGCCGACCCAGAGGCAGACACTGCGCCCCCATAACTTGGGGGTGTCCCCCAAACGGACCCTAATACTTACATTTATACCAACACAATGAAAGGATTGGGGCTTTCAACTGTCTATAGTGAGGGAGAAAAGATGCCCCAGGGTATATAGGAATGTCTATGACCCTAATGCTGAGACCCTCCTACAGTTTAAATAAAAAAAGGTTGATATTTCCCCTTTAATTTACTCAGTTGTGCTGATACTAGGGTTGCCTGTGTCTGTTGCCGGGCAGGGAGGGGCTAGTGACATCATAGGGGTGATGAAGAGGCGGGGCAATGATGTTGTGGGGCCGGAAAGAGGTGGGGCAATGATGTCACAGGGTGGGAAAGAGGTGGGGCAATGATGTCACCGGGTGGGAAAGAGGTGGGGCAATGATGTCATTGGGCAGAGAAGAGGCAGGGCAATGATGTCATTGGGTGGGGAAAGAGGCAGGGCAATAATGTCATGGGGCGGGGAAGAGGCAGGGCAATGATGTCATTCGGCGGGGAAAGAGGCAGGGCAATGATGTCATGGGGTGGGGAAAGAGGTGGGGCAATGATGTCATGGGGTGGGGAAAGAGGTGGGGCAATGATATCATAGGGCTGGGAAAGAGGTGGGGCAATGGTGTCATGGGGCGGGGAAGAGGTGGGGCAATGATATCATGGGGCGGGGAAGAGGTGGGGCAATGATATCATGGGGCAGGGAAAGAGGTGGGGCAATGATGTCATGGGGTGGGGAAGAGGTGGGGCAATGATATCATGGGGCAGGGAAAGAGGTGGGGCAATGATGTCATGGGGCGGGGAAGAGGTGGGGCAATGATATCATGGGGTGGGGAAGAGGTGGGGCAATGATATCATGGGTGGGGAAGAGGTGGGGCAGATATCATGGGGTGGGGCAATGATTCATGGGGCGGGGAAAGAGGTGGGGCAATGATGTCATGGGGCGGGGAAGAGGTGGGGCAATGATATCATGGGGCAGGGAAGAGGTGGGGCAACGGTGTCATGGGGCGGGGAAGAGGTGGGGCAATGATATCATGGGGCAGGGAAAGAGGTGGGGCAATGATGTCATGGGGCGGGGAAGAGGTGGGGCTGTGAAGCCACTGGGCGGGATTATGACGCGGTGACCGGCCAACTTAGTGAGTCCTGCCCAGTTTTCCTAATTTGGAAACATGGGCAGAAGGTTTTGACCCAAACAGCCCTTCTGAAAACCGTATGGTCTGGGTCAGAACCGGGCGGGGGGCACCTCTAGCTGATACAGGGGTTTGGGGAGGGAGTAAGACCCCCCCGAGCGGTTTCGTTACGTGAATACGGCTGTTACTAATTACGCAGCGAGACCCGTTTCCGCCGTTATTCCGACCCGATGAGCCGTAATCTCATTTTCCCATGGTGCCATTATGGTTATTGCGTTACGGAGGAAGCCGCCGGCGGATCCCGCGCAATTAGCGTGACTAATAGAACCAAACGGCATTTGCAGCCGCTGAATAAACATTGGCCGGGGCGGTAATTGCAATTAATGAACATATTGTTATTATTGGGATAACGAGGGACATAAAGGCGCGGCGTGTAACGGAACGTGTGTCGGGTCAGAACCCACAGAACCCCCAGGGGTTGGGCCCCTACGGATCCCTCAGCTAAATGAATAGGCAGAACGTTACGCCGAAGGGTTAACGACACTAATTAACTTGTTTTTTTGTTCTTTCCCCTTTTACAGCTTCCTTATTGTCTCTCGACAAACATCTCATCTCATTTCATTTCAGTTAATTAGGAACGAGCTCTGTTCAACCGACCCAGTTCTACCCCCGACCCATTGTACTTGTGTTGCATGCTGGGAGCTTAAAGGCCCCGACACTGAGAGAACCTCACTGGGCTACGGGACTTACCCCCCCTAAAGTTATACTGTAATTATTATTTGTCTTTATTTCTATAGCACCAACACATTCTGCAGCACTGTGTATAGATTATACATCAGTCCCTGCCCCAGTGAGCTTACACTCTAAGGTCCCTATCCCATTCCCATCAGCCCCTGCCCCAGTGAGCTTACAATCTAAGGTCCCTATCCCATTCCCATCAGCCCCTGCCGCAGTGAGCTTACAATCTAAGGTCCTATCCATTCCATCAGTCCCTGCCCAGTGAAGCTTACAATCTAAGGTCTATCCCATTCCATCAGTCCTGCCCCAGTGAGATTACAATCTAAGGCCCCTATCCCACATTCCGCATCAGCGCCTGCCCCAGTGAGCTACACTCTAAGGTCCTATCCCATTCCCATCAGTCCCCCTGCCCCAGTGAGCTTACACTCTAAGGTCCCTATCACATTCCCATCAGTCCGCTGCCCCAGTGAGCTTACACTCTAAGGTCCCTATCACATTCCCATCAAGTCCCTGCCCCAGTGGAGCTTACAATCTAAGGTCCTATCCCATTCCATCAGCCCTGCCCCAGTGAGCTTAACAATCTAAGGTCCTATCCAATTTCCCATCAGCCCCTGCCCAGTGAGCTTACACTCTAAGGTCCCTATCAGCATTCCCATCAGTCCTGCCGAGTGAGCTTACACTTCTAAGGTCGCCTATCACATTCTCCGCATCAGTCCCTGCCCCAGTGAGCTTACAATCTAAGGTTCGCTCTATCACATTCCCATCAGTCCTGCCCCAGTGGCTTACACTCTAAGGTCCCAATCACTTTCATCAGTCTGCCCAGTGAGCTTACACTCTAAGGTCCCTATCAAATTCCGCATCAGTCATGCCCCAGTGAGCTTTACAATCTAAGGTCGCCTATCACAATTCATCCAGTCCCTGCCAAGTGAGCTCTAATCTAAGGTCCCTTCACATTCCCATCAGTCCCTGCGCCCAGTGAGCTTAAACAATCTAAGGTCCCTATGGCTTCCCATTCAGTCCTGCCCGCAGTGAAGATTACATCTAAGGTCCCTTCCGATTCCCATCAGCCATGGCCACCAGTGAGCTTACAATCTAAGGTCCCTATCACATTCCATCAGCCCTGCCCCCAGTGAGCTTACAATTCTAAGGCCCCTATCACATTCTCATCAGTCCCTGCCCCAGTGAGCTTACAATCTAAGGTCGCCTATCCATTCCCATCAGTCCTGCCCAGTGAGCTTACAATCTAAGCTCCCTATCACATTCCATCAGTCCCTGCCCCAGTGAGCTTACAATCTAAGGTCCCTATCACATCCCCACAGTCCCCTGCCTAAGTGAGCTTACAATCTAAGGTCCCTATCCCATTCCCATCAGCCCTGCCGCCAGTGAGCTTACAATCTAAGGTCCCTATCCCTTCCCATCAGTCCCTGCCCAGTTGAGCTTACAATCTAAGTCCCTATCCCATTCCCATCAGCCCCTGCCCAGTGAGCTTACAATCTAAGGTCCCTATCCCATTCCATCAGCCCTGCCCCAGTGAGCTTACAATCTAAGGTCCCTATCCCATTCCATCAGCCCATGCCCCAGTGAGCTTACAATCTTAAGCCTATCCCATCCATCAGCCCCTGCCCCAGTGAGCTTACAATCTAAGGTCCCTATCCATTCCCATCAGTCAGTCCCCTTACAATCTAAGGTCCCTATCCCATTCCCATCAGCCCTGCCCAAGTGGGCTTACAATCTAAGGTCCCTATCACATTCCCATCAGTCCCTTAGTCCCCCCCACGCCGGGGGGGCAGGGCAAAAGGGTCTGGTTGCTCTGGTCCCTCAAAAAAGATTTTTCTCCAGGGGGGCCCGATGTGGCCAAGTTACGCCCCTGGTAACACTTGGTGATTTGCACCCAAAATTGCACTTGCAAAAATAAGCCCTAAAGGCAGCGAGGATGTACTGGGTGGAGATTCCAATGTGTCCACAAAAGGTTGCTGTCCCTTTAAGAGAGACGCCCGTATGCGAGTCGCATTGGAGGCAAATGAAGACATTCTGTTCTATTCGCTCTTTCCTGCGTCACGTGTCAGCGCTTTGTTCCCTGTTAATTGGATTTCATTCACAGCTCTGTACTGTAATTAAAAGCTGCCGGAGCGATGCCACCGTTTCATTGGTCGGAGATTTGTTTGTGTAACTTTATTCATAAAGTGCTACTTGTGTACGCAGGGCTGTGCCAACTTACAGCATGGGGGGGTACTGGGGGGGACTGATGGGAATGTGATAGGGACCTTAGATTGTAAGCTCACTGGGGCAGGGACTGATGGGAATGTGATAGGGACCTTAGATTGTAAGCTCACTGGGGCAGGGGCTGATGGGAATGTGATAGGGACCTTAGAGTGTAAGCTCACTGGGGCAGGGGCTGATGGGAATGGGATAGGGACCTTAGATTGTAAGCTCACTGGGGCAGGGGCTGATGGGAATGTGATAGGGACCTTAGGTGTAAGCTCACTGGGGCAGGCTGATGGGAATGGGATAGGGGACCTTAGATTGTAAGCTCACTGGGCAGGGGCTGATGGGAATGTGATAGGGACCTTAGATTGTAAGCTCACTGGGGCAGGGGCTGATGGGAATGTGATAGGGACCTTAGAGTGTAAGCTCACTGGGGCAGGACTGATGGGAATGGGATAGGGACCTTAGATTGTAAGCTCACTGGGGCAGGGTCTGATGGATAGGGACCTTAGATTGTAAGCTCACTGGGGCAGGGAACTGATGGGAATGGGATAGGGACCTTAGATTGTAAGCTCACTGGGGGCAGGGACTGATGGAATGGGATAGGGACCTTAGATTGTAATCTCACTGGGGCAGGGGCTGATGGGAATGGGATAGGGACTTAGATTGTAAGCTCACTGGGGCAGGGGCTGATGGGAATGGGATAGGGACCTTAGATTGTAAGGCTCACTGGGGGGGACTGATGGGAATGTGATAGGGACCATTAAGATTGTAAGCTCACTGGGGCAGGGACTGATGGGAATCGGGATAGGGACCTTAGAGTGTAAGCTCACTGGGGCAGGGACTGATGGGAATGGGATAGGACATTAGATTGAAAGCTCACTGGGGCAGGGGCTGATGGGAATGGGATAGGGACCTTAGATTGTAAGCTCACTGGGCAGGGCTGATGGGAATGGATAGGGACCTTAGATTGTAAGCTCACTGGGGCAGGGACTGATGGGAATGGGATAGGGACCTTAGATTGTAGCTCACTGGGGCAGGGGCTGAGGGAATGGATTAGGGACCTTAGATTTAAGCTCACTGGGGGGGGGCTGATGGGAATGGGATAGGGACCTTAGATTGTAAGCTCACTGGGGGGGACTGATGGGAATGTGATAGGGACCTTAGATTGTAAGCTTCACTGGGGCAGGGGCTGATGGGAATGGGATAGGGACCATTAGATTGTAAACTCACTGGGGGCAGGGGCTGATGGAATGGGATAGGGACCTTAGATTGTAAGCTACTGGGGCAGGGGCTGATGGGAATGGGATAGGGACCTTAGATTGTAAGCTCACTGGGGCAGGGACTGATGGGAATGGATAGGGACCTTAGATTGTAAGCTCACTGGGGCAGGGGCTGATGGGAATGGGATAGGGACCTTAGATTGTAAGCTCACTGGGGCAGGGACTGATGGGAATGGGATAGGGACCTTAGATTGTAAGCTCACTGGGGCAGGGGCTGATGGAATGGGATAGGGACCTTAGATTGTAAGCTCACTGGGGCAGGGACTGATGGGAATGGGATAGGGACCTTAGATTGTAAGCTCACTGGGGCAGGGGCTGATGGGAATGGATTAGGGACCTTAGATTGTAAGCTCACTGGGGTGGGGGCTGATGGGAATGGGATAGGGACCTTAGATTGTAAGCTCACTGGGGCAGGGACTGATGCGGCTATTATTTCGTCGCTTGCGGCTATTGTTTTGATGTGCGACTATTCTTTTTTGACGCCGGCGCCAATTTTTGACCGTGCGGCGAATTTTTTCATCCGTTTCGCGAAACAATCCTCCAGTGGCGAAATGCGGAAATTCGCCGCAAATCCATGCCCGGTGAACATTTCGCCCATCACTACTAATAAATCATAAATCATAAAAAGGCCACATTATTCTCAGTGGGGGCCCCCAGCCATTGTCTATAAGGTACAGTACTGCACGAGTCCCAGGCCTAGGCTTCTAGATAAAGGGTAAATAACCCTGCCTTGCAGTGTACAGGCAGTATCCCTTCCCTAACACAAGGCAGGATATAACTGGTGCACCAGGTAATACCTTCCCCCATGCAAGGGCTGCGATTTTATCAGTAAAATATTTATTAATAAGTAAAGGAAATATTTTTTCCCAAAAATGACACCTCTTGTTTCTATGACGATAGATTTATCAATACATTGGCCTGATGGGTACAAAGATGTCGGCCTTCCTTCCGTACAATAATTTCTATCCAAATGGATCAGATCCCGGCTATAGATTTTTAGAATGAGAATTCGCTTAGTGGCGAGTTTTTCCCGTAGGCGCAGTCGCACTGAGATTCCCTTTGATGATCCGGTACAGAGACCTCACCGCTCGGCACAAACTGGTCTGTCGGAATGTTCAAAGGGAAGGAATCCCGGGGGGTGTTGGGCGGCCAAGGAAAAGATACTTCATGTCATTATTCTGTCATGCCCAGAACTGCACAAAGCTCAGTAATGTCCAATGTGCCCAGAGCCTCGGGCAGAACCGAGAACATGGCTGGCACTGAGTGTGCCCCTTGGCACTGTGCCTGTATAGTCCAACAGGGTGGGATTGGCATTGTGGGGGCCTCTGGGGATGCGCTGAACCCCCCAGTCCAACCCTGCTATGGGGGATATGTAATAAAAAGCACTAAGTTTGCCCAGGAGCAGTAACCCATAGCAACCAATCAGCAAGTAGAATTTACAAGTCACCTGTTTAAAAGCAAGCACCTTATTGGTTGCTATGGGTAACTGCTAGTGGGCAAATAAGTGCCTAGGGTTGTCACCTGTCTGTTTTTTTTAAGGGGCTGTCCGGGTCAAACCCTTGTGCCCAGTTTTCAAAATTCTGAAACTTGATCCCAACTAAGATATAATTACCCCTTATTGGGGCAGAACAGCCCTATTGGGTTTATTTAATGGTTAAATGATTCCCTTTTCTCTGTAATAATAAAACAGTACCTGTACTTGATCCCAACTAAGATATAATTACCCCTTATTGGGGCAGAACAGCCCTATTGGGTTTATTTAATGGTTAAATGATTCCCTTTTCTCTGTAATAATAAAACAGTACCTGTACTTGATCCCAACTAAGATATAATTACCCCTTATTGGGGCAGAACAGCCTATTGGGTTTATTTCATGGTTAAATGATTCCCTTTTCTCTGTAATAATAAAACAGTACCTGTACTTGATCCCAACTAAGATATAATTACCCCTTATTGGGGCAGAACAGCCCTATTGGGTTTATTTCATGGTTAAATGATTCCTTTTTCTCTGTAATAATAAAACAGTACCTGTACTTGATCCCAACTAAGATATAATTACCCCTTATTGGGGCAGAACAGCCCTATTGGGTTTATTTCATGGTTAAATGATTCCCTTTTCTCTGTAATAAT
This sequence comes from Xenopus tropicalis, assembly GCF_000004195.4. Lineage (NCBI taxonomy): Eukaryota > Metazoa > Chordata > Amphibia > Anura > Pipidae > Xenopus > Xenopus tropicalis. The sequence goes on along the minus strand of NC_030683.2, from coordinate 2,364,067 downwards.
AAAACAGTACCTGTACTTGATCCCAACTAAGATATAATTACCCCTTATTGGGGCAGAACAGCCCTATTGGGTTTATTTCCAAATAGAAATAGTTGAATTTGTGGGGTCTGGGCTGAAAAATGTCAAAATTGACAGTAAATCCCTGATTAGTGTTTCCAAGGAAGATAATGGGATGGTTACAGAGGACTCTATAGAGGGGACCAATATCCATGGCAACCAAAAGCCACCCGGGGTCCCATTGTCCGGCAGTTACAATGTGGGAAGGGAATAATATCTATTGATCCGTATAATGGTGGGGGCCCAGGTACAAGGGGCTACGGGGATGGCGTCACAATGGGGCCGGGGGGGGGGCGTGTATTTGGCTCATGTGAGAGACAGTTATTGGCCCCCCCAGTCTAAAATTCCGCAATACTAAACCTCGGCCAACCAGAGATTGGCCTTTTTATCAGTCTACTGCAGAAAAAACAATGAATGCAACAGTTGGATTGGTTGCCACGGGATACTGCCCATGGGCAACTTTTCCCAGTGTTGACAAATAACCCCCATTTGTATCCAGTAAGTGTCCAGCAGCGCCCCTAAGCTGTCACTCATATACAACTGGGAGGGGCCGAGCGGAGGACTCTCAGTATTGGGGTAACTTGATAGGGGCGGGCCCCCCTGCAGAAAAACCTTTTGAGAGGGCGTGACCAGTGCCTCATCCCCCGCCCCAATGGCTCTGCACCTCCTGGCCCCGCCCACACTAGGGAGGAGGGACTAAGGTACAGCAGGGGGGCCCCCCGCTATATATATAGTTAAACCCCCGACTCTCAGCCCATGGGACCCCCATGTTCCTGTTCATTGAGGATTCGCCAAATCACCAGCAAGAATTTATTATAATTTGAATTTCAGTGAATCCATTCGCTCCTCTCCCAGGGCCACGCCTCCACTCGTTACACACAAACATTCCCACCGTAAAAGCAAAATAATTATCAGACTCGTTATCGCTGGACGGGGAAAGGACTCGGCCTAATTACACCTAAAGGGAGAGATTTGCCCCCCTGGCACCCAACTTGCTCCGTGTTCCTTCCACTCACCATGAAACCTACGCGGCTTCCACCGTGAAATTAACCATTTACTGTCAGGCAAACGAGCAATTAACTTTCATAGGCCCGAGACGAGTCAAGGATTCCTAATTAGTGAACAATTGGGATATTTGTTATTTTACTCAGAATGTTCTTGTGCATCAGAGAAATGAGATGTCTCTCTAATCCCCAGTGTGTTTAATTGCCCTCCTCCAGGCACAGGGGGGTAGGTACCTAATATATAGGGGCAGAGACAGGGGAAAGTGTTGGAAGGGTTACTGCCTGCCCTGCTCTCATTTCCCTACAGAAATAGGGGTTGGTAGCAGTAGGTAGGTACATAATATATAGGGGCAGAGACAGGGGAGAGTGTTGGAAGGGTTACTGCCTGCCCTGCTCTCATTCCCTACAGAAATAGGGGTTGGTAGCACTAGGTAGGTACCTAATATATAGGGGCAGAGACAGGGGAAAGTGTTGGAAGGGTTACTGCCTGCCCTGCTCTCATTTCCCTACAGAAATAGGGGTTGGTAGCACTAGGTAGGTACTAATATATAGGGGCAGAGACAGGGGAAAAGTGTTGGAAGGGTTACTGCCTGCCCTGCTCTCATTTCCCTACAGAAATAGGGGTTGGTAGCACTAGGTAGGTACCTAATATATAGGGGCAGAGACAGGGGAAAGTGTTGGAGGGTTACTGCCTGCCCTGCTCTCATTTCCCTACAGAAATAGGGGTTGGTAGCACTAGGTAGGTACCTAATATATAGGGGCAGAGACAGGGGAAAGTGTTGGAAGGGTTACTGCCTGCCCTGCTCTCATTTCCCTACAGAAATAGGGGTTGGTAGCACTAGGTAGGTACCTAATATATAGGGGCAGAGACAGGGGAAAGTGTTGGAAGGGTTACTGCCTGCCCTGCTCTCATTTCCCTACAGAAATAGGGGTTGGTAGCACTAGGTAGGTACCTAATATATAGGGGCAGAGACAGGGGAAAGTGTTGGAAGGGTTACTGCCTGCCCTGCTCTCATTTCCCTACAGAAATAGGGGTTGGTAGCACTAGGTAGGTACCTAATATATAGGGGCAGAGACAGGGGAAAGTGTTGGGGGGTTACAGACAGTTAATAAACACACAGTTATTATTGTGTCTCTCAGCTCGTGCCCACCATTAGGTTCATATAATACAGCAGAGAGTTGATATCGGATGTTCATTTCTAGTGATATTAATACTATTTCCTATGGGGATTTTCCAGTAATTATGAGTCATTTCGCTTTGCTGCCAAACTGAACATTTCGGAGAAATACAATATGAAGTTTTTTGTGTGAAAGTAATTATGACAATATATACAATGTATAGATAGCAATTATGTTTTAGATTGGTACCAGTGCAAGTCAATTATTGATTGTATTATTATTATTATTATTATTATATTAATACTCATTGAAGCCTGTGCTGTAGATCAGGGAGTATTTTTCTTTTTCCATGGGACCCAACTTTGATTTATGTCCCACAGAACGGGATTAGGATGAATTATGCACATTGTATGACTATTGCTGCAATGTTGGATCCCATGGGTTAAACGGGGGGGGGGGGGGGGGGGGCGGTTCACCTTGAAATTAGCTTTTCATTTCTATCAGAAAGTCCCATTACAAGCAACTTTTTATAGTTTTTGAATGATTTTCCTTCATCTTCTGACTCTTTGCAGCTTTCAAATGGGGGTCACTGACCCCGGCAGCCAAACCCTATTGCTCTGTGAGGCTCCAGTTTTACTGTTATTGTTACTTTTTATTCCTTATCTTTCTATTCAGTCCCTCCCCTATTCATATACCCGTCTCTCATTCAAACAAATGCCTGGTTGCCAAGGTAAACAAGTCCCTAGCAACCGTATAGCTACTGAAACTCCAAACTGAAGAGCTGCTGAATAAAAAGTGAAATAACTAAAAAAACACACAAATAATAAAAAATGAAGACCAATTGCAAACTGTTTCAGAATATTACCCTCTCTTGCCAAGCTTTCTGATTGGCTGATATCAACCTCTGAATCCCATATTGGGAAAAGGACAGAACCCCCCACCCAGGGTTTCTGTGCGAAACAAATACAGACTGATGTACGAATAGGGGAGGGGCTAAAGAGATAAACAATTAATATCATAACATCATTGCCCCGCCTCTTCGTCACCCCCGTGATGTCACTACCCCCTCCCTGCCCGGCAACCCTAGTATCAGCACAAATGAGTAAATTAAAGGGGAAATATCAACGTTTTTTTATTTAAACTGTAGGAGGGTCTCAGTATTAAAGGGGTAATTCACCTTCATGTCATAGACATTGATATTCCGAGACAATTTGCTATTGGTCTTCATTTTTTATTTTTTTGCAGTTTTTCAATTTGGTATTTCAGCAGTTATCTGGTTGCTAGGGTCTTGTTTACCTTAGCAACCAGGGAGTGGTTTGAATGAGAGACAGGTATATGCCTCACAGAGCAATAGGGTTTGGCTGCCGGGGTCAGTGACCCCCATTTGAAAGCTGCAAAGAGTTGCAAGAAGATGGCAAATCATTCAAAACCTATAACTAATAAATAATGAAGACCAATTGAAAAGTTGCTTAGAATTGACCATTCTATCACTTACTAAACATTAAAAAAGTTTTTCACCTTTACGTTAAGTACTCCAGTTCTAAGCAACTTTTCAATTGGTCTTCATTATTTATTTTTCATAGTTTTTTAATTATTTCCCTTCTTCTTCTGACTCTTTGCAGCTTTCAAATGGGGGTCACTGACCCCGGCAGCCAAACCCTATTGCTCCGTGAGGCTCCAGTTTTATTGTTATTGTTACTTTTTATTACTTAGTTTTCTAATTAAGTCCTCTTCTAGTCATAAACCAGATTCTCCTTCAAATCAGTCCCTGGTTGCTAAGGTATATTGGACCCTAGCAACCAGATAGCTGCTGAAACTGCAAACTGCTGAGACCGTAGCAAAGGGCTAATTTCTGGGATCCCCAATCTGATCGTGCAAACAAGAATATGTATATAAGTATATGTACCTTTTGTTTTGGGGGGGGGGCTGGAACATTTTAGTTGCCCTTTATGAACACATCAGGGCTCATTTATAAACACGGGCAGGTTTGCACCTGGGCAGTAACCCATAGCAACCAATCGGTGATTAGCTTTATTAAGCCAGCTGCAAGTAGAACAATGAAATGAAACTTCGGTTTGGTTGCTATGGGTAACTGCCCAGGTGCAAACTTGCCCCGTGTTTATAAATGAGCCCCAGTCGATGTTCCTGTTACGATGAGAACATAACGAATGTCTTCGTGTTAATTAAAAGGTGAAATCCAATTGAATCAGCCTTAATTCCGCTGCTGCCCAATCCCAGAAATCAATGCGGTTGCCGACAAAACCTGAAATCCCGCCCCCCCAGAGCCCGTTACCATAGGAACAAGGCAGTAATCTGGGCATCATGTCAAATCAGGTCTCCCCAAGTAAGTTTGGGAAATAAATTAGTATAAAAGCACAATCTCCCTAACGAGCCCCTAAACAGACTCATTGCCATTTATTTCCACCATATACAGGGGGGGGGGGGTTATCTTTATAACTGGGGCGCCCAACGCATCATTATCTACCAGTAAATTCCCCTGTCCAGGAAAGTACCCATATACCTATAAGTTAACTTTTAGTATGTTGGAGAATGGCCAATTCTCAGCAACTTTTCAATTGGTCTTCATTATTTATTTTGCCTTCTTCTAACTCTTTGCAGCTTTCTAATGGGGGTCACTGACCCCGGCAGCCAAACCCTATTGCTCTGTGAGGCTCCAGTTTTATTGTTAATGTTACTTTTTATTCCTTATCTTTCTATTCAGCCCCTCCCCTATTCATATATCAGCCTCTCATTCAAACAGCTCCCTGGTTGCTAAGGTAATGTGAGCCCTAGCAACAGTATATCTGACCCCGGCAGCCAAACCCTATTGCTCTGTGAGGCTCCAGTTTTATTGTTATTGTTACTTTTTATTCCTTATCTTTCTATTCAGCCCCTCTCCTTATTATCTTCCAGACTACTGCCTGGTTGCTATCGTAATTTGGACCCTAGCAACCAGATAGCTGCTAACATTTTAAACTGGAAAGATGGTAAACAAAATGCAAAATAATACTAATAAATGAAGACCAACTGCATATTGTCTCCAAAACACACTCTACATTATACTAAAATGTAATTTTAAGGTGAACTACCCCTTTATTAACAATCCCGGGGGATTGATAAGTCTTGGCGGGTCTTTTTAGGCTCCTCCTCCAGGGGCTGGTTCCATCATTCTTCCTTGGGTGGTCTCTGCTCTATGATTGGGTGAGGGGCGGATTCCCCTGTCTGTCATCACAACACCCCATGATGATGCCCCTAGTGGATTCGCAGGGAATTTCCGCACTTCGCCGTCGCCAAATTTTGGTAAGAGTAAAACTCTGGTCTCTGCTCTATGATTGGGTGAGGGGCGGGTTCCCCTGTCTGTCAGTCATCGCAATACCCCATGATGATGCCCCTAGTGGATTCGCAGGGAATTTCTGCACTTCGCCATTGCCAAATTTTGGTAAGGGTAAAACTGAGGGGCATCGGGAAAGGCGCTGGGATACGGAGTATTGGCCAATGAATGGCCGCCTTCACCTGTCAATCAAACCAATCAATCAAAAGTGATATATTGTTTCTCTTGTATGTTCCGCACTCTCGGCGCTATGGGTTCTGCCGTTGCCGGAGGGATAGAACGGACACGAGGGGCGAGGATGAAGCACCCTGGATACAAGCAGATAATAATAACAGCTATTAGAGCCCGGGGTCAGGGGCCACAATGGCAAGTGGGAGTCTCTGATTACTGAGAGAGTCATTATGGAGCCCCAGTAACTCCCAGCGCCTCCGAGAGAGGGAAGCCATTAGTCGGAGCGTTCAAGGGCCCAGCGCTGAGCCATCAGAGGAGCCACTTCAGCCCACGAGTGCTCCCGAGGCTTCCGGCTGCGACTCGTCCATAAGGACATGATGGCCTGCGAGCCAATGGGAATCAATGCAATCAATAACGATGATGATGAAGATGGATCTGCTCCAAATGACTGTAGTCCATCTGGGGGGGAGAAATAATGGTGGTGGGGGGGATGGTTTTACAGATATCTTCAATTTTTGCAGCAATGCCATTTTCCAAGTTCTTTTTTCTCTGATTTTGGATTTCACCGCACGCTCCCCCTAGTGGCTGGACACAGAATCGACTTAGAAAAGTCATTACTTCAAAGTTCTAGGGGTGTGTTTCTCGGCCGTTGAACATTTAGCAAACGTAGGTGCACCCCCGTGTATTACCGTAGAGAGAAGGATTTCTATTGGATGTTTTTAACTGGTGGGTGGGATTAAGGCTTCTTTAAATAGTGTTTCTGCCTATTAAGTGCCATGTGGGCACGAAACGCGTAAGGCTAAGAAGTTTGTTTGGGTTCGTTTCTAGTGATGAGCAAAATTTTTCGTGTTTTGGGAATTTTTCGCCGTTTCGCAAATTTTTCCAAATTTTTTACAAATTTTTCAGCAATTTTAAAAAAAAGCATTTCTGAAAAGATCCATTTCTTGCCAGTGAAAAAGATTCTACATCACTGAAAGGGTTAAACGATTGCTGGCACTCATTGGTGCAATCCTGAAAACCTCCGCTGAGCATGCTGGGATCTAGATGATGTCACTTCCTGCCCATACTGTTCATTATATGGGATTGGAACTTTATGGGGTTCACGTTTGGGGGGGGCAGCGTTGCCGGCGACATTATACGGGAAAGTTCCAGATACCTGTAATTGAAGTCAATCAGTGGCCTTTGCCTCGCATTATATCAATAGCGGGATATAAATATTATTTGTGCTCTTAACGGGCCGGGTCGTTAGTCCGTAACGCGTGGAGCTGACGAGCCGCCCAATTACCTGGAAGGGAAAGGGAATAATGAGGGTCAGTGAGAGATGGGATTTATCTGCGGCCGCCGGCGCTGTTTATAGAAATGTCCCAGACGCGGCTCTTCCAGCCACTTATGGTGAAATGGAGAAATTAATGGCAACGTTATTATATTTAATGAGCTGCTGAGTTCCATCACAGGCAGCGGCGCTTCTGCCATTACTGCCCCCCCCCCGGATAAACAGCTTCCAGCCATCCCATAATGACAGGCCGGCGGCTAATGGCCCCCAACGTGCTGCTGGCGCAATATCCAGCAATGTGATTGGGGGAGGCGGTTACACTGCTGCATTGTGGGAAATCTCTGCCATTTGTTTCCACTTCAGCCAATTATAATATTTATTCATTAGCGGATGCGCAGAATAACTAACGGGAGGATTAAAGCAATTGGGGAAAGGTTACTGGGACGTTAAAGGTTAATAGCGTTTATTTACACAGAAATGTGTCTTATTGGGAAAAGCACCTTAAACTGAAAGGCCTGTGTCTGTAACGTGAGCTAAAGGGCAACTTCAGCCATTTCCCTGCCGACTGAAACAATGTCAGAAAGAAAAATTACTATGAGAAAATGTAGAGTCTGAGTGATGAGGGGGGGGGGGGTAAGGCCAAACAGTTGGGGGGGGGGGAATAGAAAAGGAAAGGAGAGGGGATGAGAGACAGAAGGAGAGAGGGGAAGGGAAAGGGGGTTCGGGGGAGTAGAGAGACAAATGGGGGGGAAATATAGAAGGGGGGAGAAGAGGGAGGATGGGGGAGTAAGGCCAAACAGTTGGGGGGGGGGAATAGAAAAGGAAAGGGGGATGAGAGACAGAAGGAGAGAGGGGAAGGGAAAGGGGGTTCGGGGAGTAGAGAGACAAATGGGGGAGAGGGGAAATATAGAAGGGGGGAGAGAGGGAGGATGGGGGGGAGTAAGGCCAACAGTTGGGGGGGGGAATAGAAAGGAAAGGAGAGGGGATGAGAGACAGAAGGAGAGAGGGAAGGGAAAGGGGGTTCGGGGAGTAGAGAGACAAATGGGGGAGAGGGGAATATAGAAGGGGGGAAGAGGGAGGATGGGGGGGGGAGTAAGGCCAAACAGTTGGGGGGGAATAGAAAAGGAAAGGAGAGGGATGAGAGACAGAAGGAGAGAGGGAGGGAAAGGGGGTTCGGGGAGTAGAGAGACAAATGGGGGGAGAGGGGAAATATAGAAGGGGGGGAAGAGGAGAGGATGGGGGGAGTAAGGCAAAACAGTTGGGGGGGGGAATAGAAAAGGAAGGAGAGGGGATGAGAGACAGAAGAGAGAGGGAAGGGAAAGGGGGTTCGGGGAGTAGAGAGACAAATGGGGGGAGAGGGGAAATATAGAAGGGGGAGAAGAGGGAGGATGGGGGGGAGTAAGGCCAAACAGTTGGGGGGGGGAATAGAAAAGGAAGGAGAGGGGATGAGAGACAGAAGGAGAGAGGGGAAGGGAAAGGGGGTTCGGGAAGTAGAGAGAAAATGGGGGAGAGGGGAATATAGAAGGGGAGAAGAGGGGGGATGGGGGGGAGTAAGGCCAAACAGTTGGGGGGGGGAAATAGAAAAGGAAAGGAGAGGGGATGAGAGACAGAAGGAGAGAGGGGAAGGGAAAGGGGGTTCGGGGAGTAGAGAGACAAATGGGGGGAAGGGGAAATATAGAAGGGGGAAGAGGAGGATGGGGGGAGTAAGGCAAACAGTTGGGGGGGGGAATAGAAAAGGAAAGGAAGGGATGAGAGACAGAAGGAGAGAGGGGAAGGGAAAGGGGGTTCGGGGAGTAGAGAGACAAATGGGGGGAGAGGGAAATATAGAAGGGGGAAGAGGGAGGATGGGGGGGAGTTAAGGCCAAACGTTGGGGGGGAATAGAAAGGAAAGGAGAGGGGATGAGAGACAGAGGGAGGGAGGGGAAGGGAAAGGGGGTTCGCGGGAGTAGAGAGCCAAATGGGGGAGAGGGGAAATATAGAAGGGGGGAGAAGAGGGAGGATGGGGGGAGTAAGGCCAAACATTGGGGGGGGGAATAGAAAAGAAAGGAGAGGGGATGAGAGACAGAAGGAGAGAGGGGAAGGGGTTCGGGGGAGTAGAGAGGACAAATGGGGGAGGGGGAATATAGAAGGGGGAGAGGGGGGGATGGGGGGAGTAAGGCCAAACAGTTGGGGGGGGGAATAGAAAAGGAAAGGAAAGGGGATGAGGGATGAGGAAGAGGAATGGAATGGGGGGGGGGCTGTTGGCCGTTACTGGGGGCCCCCCCCCATGCCACAGAGGGAGAAACGCTGTATTAAGGGCAAGTAAACCCTTTTTGTTGTAGTACAGTCAGCATTAGCCCTACACAGGGTTACCATGGTAACGCTCAGCCTGGCAAATCAACTCTCACCACCTCCATAGAGAAGGGCAATGTAATGCCAGGTTGTCTGACCAAAAACCACCCTCTTTTTGCCCATTTCCAACACCCACAGCTCTCGCCATTGCTCACAGCTCCAGAAACAATCAGTTACTTTCCCTTTACCAGTTCTGGTGGTGATGGTCAGCCCCCCATGTTCCTCCTAGGTGCCCCTACACTAACTGGCATGTCCATGACTGCTGTACCCCCTCATTCCACACTTCTGTTTTCCAACCCAACACATGCCAACCAGACACATGTCAACCAGACCCATGCCAACCCAAACCAACTCATGCCAACCCAAGCCATGTCAGCCAGTCCCATGCCAGCCCAAGCCAAACCAACTCATGGCAACTCAACCGATGTCAACCAGACCCATGCCAACCCAACCCATGCCAACCAGACCCATGCCAATGCAAGTCAAACCAACTCATGCCAACCCAACCCATGTCAGCCAGAGCCATGCCAACCCAAGCCAAACCAACTCATGCTAACCAGACCAATGTCAACCAGACCCATGTCAACCAGGCAGTAACCCTTCCAACACTTTCCCCTGTCTCTGCCCCTATATATTAGGTACCTACCTAGTGCTACCAACCCCTATTTCTGTAGGGAAATGAGAGCAGGGCAGGCAGTAACCCTTCCAACACTTTCCCCTGTCTCTGCCCTATATATTTAGGTACCTACCTAGTGCTACCAACCCCTATTTCTGTAGGGAAATGAAGAGAGGGCAGGCAGTAACCCTTCCAAGACTTTCCCCTGTTCTCTTCCCTATATATTAGGTACCTACCTAGTGCTACCAACCCCTATTTCTGTAGGGAAATGAAGAGCAGGCGCAGCAGTAACCCTTCCAACACTTTCCCTGTCTCTGCCCCTATATATTAGGTACCTACCTAGTGCTACCACCCCTATTTCTGTAGGGAAATGAGAGCAGGGCAGGCAGTAACCCTTCCAACACTTTCCCCTGTCTCTGCCCCTATAATATTAGGTACCTACCTAGTGCCAACCCCTATTTCTGTAGGAAATGAGAGCAGGGCAGGCAGTAAACCCTCCCAACACTTTCCCCTGTCTCTGCCCCTATATATTAGATACCTACCTAGTGCTACCACCCCTATTTCTGTAGGGAAATGAGAGCAGGGCAGGCAGTAACCCTTCCAACACTTTCCCCTGTCTCTGTCCCTAATATATTAGGTACCTACCCTGTGCTACCAACCCCTATTTCTGTAGGGAAATGAGAGCAGGGCAGGCAGTAACCCTTCCAACACTTTCCCCTGTCTCTGCCCCTATATATTAGATACCTACCTAGTGCTACCAACCCCTATTTCTGTAGGGAAATGAGAGCAGGGCAGGCAGTAACCCTTCCAACACTTTCCCCTGTCTCTGGGGTACTTGCCCATAGTAACCCGGCCCCTGTGTTTATACCGTAGAACAAACTAATGATTCTCTATCAGAGACTGAAGCTGCTCTCCCAGTAGAACGTATGAGCCGGGGATGGAGCTGCTATAGAAATGGAATGATAATTACAATACATATTTATTGGTATCTATGGGGAGTTGCGCGTCTCGCAGTCAGATTTCTCCTCGTACAAATGAAGGTCTAAAGGCAACAGACCATGTTGATAAATATGCGGTTCCATAAAGCAATCGTGCAGGAACAATGGAAGCAGCCAAGGTTGTACCCCCCCCCCCCCGCACGTCGCTAATGTCACTTTGCTGAGTACAAGGGCCCATTGTGACGTCAGCGCTGTATCTATGCGAGGCGGGAATGGAGCCACGATACGGTAAGTACATGCGTCGCATCAATCTGATTCCATTATTGTTAAAATTGAAAAACATCTTCATTACACAGTGAATATACTGTACGATATTCCAAGGCCCGGGCTCGGGGGTCCCTGGGGGCTCGGGGGCTGCAAGAGGCACACAGAGAATGACAATTGTTCATTCATGGACAGAATTAATTCAATGTTACAGCAGCTCTATTCGTGTCTCTGTACCTTTAAGTGCGCAGCGGGCACTGAGGCACCCCACCATGGGGCATAGGAACTGGTGGGCACCATAGTTGGACGAGGAGGCAAAATGGATCTCAGTATATGTTCAGTTCAGCAGCTCTCTAGCTTGGAGTTTCAGCAGCTGTTTGGTTGCTAGGGTCCAAGTTACCTTAGTAACAAGGGAGTGTCTTGAATGAGAGGCTGGTATATGAATAGGGGAGGGGCTGAATAGAAAGATAAGGAATAAAAAGTAACAATAACAATAAAACTGGAGCCTCACAGAGCAATAGGGTTTGGCTGCCGGGGTCAGTGACCCCTATTTGAGAGCTGCAAATAGATCAAAAACAATTAGAAATAAATAATGGAGACCAATTGAAAAGTTGGAAGTTAGAATTGGCTTTTCTATAACATACTAAAAGTTTACCTCCCCTTTAAACAACCCCCCGAGACATGACTTGTTGCACATATAGGGTCCCACTGGGCCAGGGTCGGACAGGGGGGGTGCAGGGCCCACCAAGACTGCCACCGCAGGGGGTCTGAACCCCCCCAAGGCACCCCTGTCGTGATCCCCCCCCCGGGCCCACACCACCCACCCAATCCCCCCCCCAAGGCACCCCTGTCCCCCCTGGGCCCACACCACCCACCCAACCCGGTCCCCCAGGAACCCCTGTCCCCCCTGGGCCCACGCCACCCACCTTACTCCGTCCCCCAAGGCACCCCTGTCCCCCCCAGGCCCACGCACCCCCCAAATTCCCCCCAAGGCCCTTCCCCCCCAGGCCACGCTCACCCCCCCAATCCCCCCCTAAGTCACCCCTTTCCCCCCTGGCCCACGCCAGCCCACCCAACCCCGTCCCCCAAGGCACCCCAGTCCCCCCTGGGCCCACGCCCCCACCGAACCCATCCCCCAAGCACCCATGTCCCCCAGGAGGCCCACCCCCCAATCCCCCCAAGGCACCCCTGTCACCCCCTGGGCCCACGCACCCACCGAACCCCATCCCCAAGGCACCCCGTCCCCCCTGGGCCACGCCACCCTCGCAATCCCCCCCCCAAGGGCACCCTGTCCCCTGGGCCACCGTCACCCACCGAACCCCATCCCCCAAGGCACCCCTGTCCCCCCTGGGCCCACACCACACACCGAACCCCGTCCCCCAGAGTGTATACTTAGGCGCGTCGGAGAGGGGGACCCGCGGGCCCCGGAGCCCCCAGTTGGGATGGACCCTGCCCTGGGCTCCCCTATAGGGGTCCTGCCTATCACAGCCAATGGTTTCAGCCTCGGTGACACTTTGTATTCCATTCAGGTGGATCTAATATATAAATAATATAGAAATAATATAGAAATAATATAGAAATAATATAGAAATATATAGAAATATTCCCATTTGGGAGCCGTTGGTGCAACTGAAGGAATAAAAAGAAAACAACAGCAACTCCCGTTCCGACTCTGTTTGTTTAATGGGAGTTTAATGGGATTTTAATGCTTTTTTAATGCGACTGGGGGAGCAGGTCGGTGCGCCCCATACTCACAGCTCAGCACAATTCCGCTCATTAGCCCCCCCCCCCTGTACCAATGGGCCCTACTAATTAGCCTTAAAGGAAAACTTCCCCTTTAGTTTAATCATTAGCCCCCGGCTTTATTACCCCCTCATTAACGTTCCCAGGTAATAACGAGTTTGGGCTTTAATTCTCTATTGTTTTGTTTATTAGTGATTTATATGAAAAGAATGGGGGGGGCACCTCTATGCTCTGTAGCTGCACGGCTGTTGCTGAGACAAGGGCGACTGTCAGCTCTGCTGCCCAGTGGTACAAACAAGCTGGGGGGGAGTGGCCTCACAGAAATGAGAACAACAATCTGGGCGCATTCATTGGTCGTTGCACTTGGGGTAAGGGGGAGAGGTTGACTTTGCACCCGTGGTTCTTAAAGGACAAGTAAACCCTACATTTTCCTGCCATGTGTATCAGTGGGACACGTCTCCCCCACCCAAAGGGCATTGGTTGTACTGTATATCCCCTCCCCTTTGCCAGAGCCACATTCTCCTAAAACAAATAGCAGCTTTTCACCTGGCGGCCATTTTCCCCCCTGCAGGCTTACACAGGCAGAACTTACTTTGACTGAGCCCTGTAATGGTCAAGGGGAAGTTAAGAGAAGAAAATACAGGAGCAGACAGCTAGAGCTGAGTTTCTATGGGAACCAGCAAGGCCGTCTCTTCATTGGCCGCTACACTGGAGGGCGTGTGTAGTAATCTCAGCTGAGAAGAACTGAGCATGCTCAGTAGCCAACGGCCAAAGTAAGGGGGGGGGCAAGCGGGTTAGGGGAGGAGAAGGAATCCCAAGGGATTAAGGGGGTGCTGCAGCCTCACTATTAAGGAACAGAAGAGAGGTTCAGTCTCTCCAACAGGTTGAGCCCCTAAAGGTATTGGGACGAATGAATGGGCGGAGCTTGGGCGCCATCTTGGAATCATTCTGGGATTTCAGCCCCAGGTGTAAATGGAGATAGAAATGGAATTTCCCTTAACTTCCCCTTTATTTCAGAGACCCCCCCTCCCCCCCTTCATTCCCAGAGACTCCAGGTTCCCCCACTTTTACGTAACTGGGAATGTTCTGGGGGTACGCGCCCCCAATACCCAATTCTACAAGGGCCAATCAGATGCGCCAAGGGGTCGCGTAATGACTGACAGTATTTAAAGGGAAACTATCCGGCAAAGTGCGGTTAATCTGCTCATAAATAGAATCACGAGAGAGACGAGCGTGCGCGATTTAAGCGAGAAACTCAGCGATGTCAAGCAGTCCAGCGAAGCTAAGTCCGGAGATGCGATCCAAAGGAACGAAGGTTCGGGGGGGCGAGCTCCAAAAAAGAAGAATGGCGATGGTGTAGGGAGCTTCAAAAAGGGGCCCTTGGCAGGAGGTTGAGCCTGACGAGAGGTGGCAGGATGTAAGAGTAAAGAGTAGCCGGCGACGGTCGAGGTCACGACGTACGCTGCGCGGCAATGGAGGAATCCCCGCGCGCTCACCCCCGAGCAGGCCGACAGCAAACAGATGGGAGCAAGAAGCAGCTCCAGAGGATCGAATAGCCACGCGAAGGAGAAATCCAAGTCCGGCTTGGACTCCCCAGTTACATGGAAGTATGGAGAAACAATAGGTACTGAAAGCAGTTCTAATGAGTTAGCGCTGGCTGAAAGCCTCAGTACTTCAGGCACACTTTACTGCTGCGCTGCCAAGTTGGAGTGATATCCCCCCCCCCCCCCCTAGCAGCCGATCAGCAGAATCAATGGGAAGGGAGCAAGATAGCAGCTCCCAGTAGTATCAGAATTAGCACTCAATTAGTTCAATGGGCCGGATTTGTTGGCCGGGCGCCCCGAGCCGCCCTCCTCTCGTTCGCGCTCCCCTGCGCTATGCGCGAACGGCGACGCCCCCGCGCATGCCGCGAACGAGCGAACCTTCCCCCCGCGCCATGCGCGGGCCCTTTTTCAATTCGCAACGGAGCAGTGGGGGAGAGGTCCCCATTGCTCCTTATGCGCAATAAACTTTAATATTTTGTGCGGCGGGGCGGCATGCGCCCCCCAAGCCGCCCTAGGCCTGGGCCTTTGTGGCCTTTCCACAAATCCGGCCTGTCAATAGTAGAAATCAAGTCCGGCTTGGACTCCTCCAGTTACATTGGGAGTAGGGAGAAACAATAGGTTAGCTGAAAGCAGTTCTAATGTGTAGCGCTGGCTGAAAGCTCAGACTCAGGCACACTTTACTGCTGCGCTGCAAGTTGGAGTGATAACAGGGTCCCTTTATCAAAACAAATAAGTGGCTTAAAAAATGATCTTGGCATAAGAGCTGACACTCTGTTGAGTTCCCCCACCAGTGCAGGATTTGGCTGGCTGGGCGCATATTTCAGCCTCGGGCCCAACACAGGAATTCCTTGAATGAGTAAATATTTCATGGAAAAGACACGGCAGTTCCTCGCGCCACGGATTCTTTATTCACAGCAGTTGGATTCTTGGCGCCGTCGTATGCGGCGAATCAAGGACACGGAGTTATTTAAAGCTCAGCGTTAAAGGGGTGGGTCACCTTTTGGTTAACTTTTAGAATGTTATAGGATGGCCTATTCATAGCAACTTGCAATTGGTCTTCATTATTTATTTCTTATGGTTTTTTAATCACTTTGCAGCTCTCAAATGGGGGTCACTGACCCCGGCAGCCAAACCCTATTGCTCTGTGAGGCTCCAGTTTTATTGTTATTGTTACTTTTTATTCCTTTTCTTGTATAAACCCTACCTATAAAGCTGGGAAGCCAATCACTGCTTTTTAGCCCCACCCAGTGACATCATGGCCCCACCTCTTCCCCGCCCCCATGATATCACTGGCCACCCCCTGCCTGGCAACAAACACTGATAGAGGTGACAACCCTACAGATAATGTCGATAGCGATCAAGTTTTTCCGTCAGTTAGATGGGCTCACAGCTATGCGGTTGGTCATTATAGGACTTGGTACAAGAGACAGACTGTTATACTGATAAGATTGAGATTGACAGAGTAGGGCAAGATGGAGACAGTAGGACAAGATGGAGACAGTAGGGCAAGATGGAGACTGTAGGACAAGATGGAGACAGTAGGGCAAGATGGAGAAAGTAGGACAAGATGGAGACAGTAGGGCAAGATGGAGACAGTAGGGCAAGGATGGAGGGACAGTTAGAGGCAAGATGGAGACTAGTAGGACAAGATGGGGACGTAGGGCAAGATGGAGAACAGTAGGCACGTAATGATGGCAGACAGTAGGGCAAGAGGAGAACAGATAGGGCAAGATGGGGACAGTAGGATAGGGACAAGATGGAGACCAGTTAGGGCAAGATGGAGACAGTTAGGACAGATGGATGACAGTAGCGGCAAGATTGGAGACAGTATGGGCAAAGATGAGACAGTAGTGGCAAGATGGAGACAGTAGGCAAGATGGAGACTTGTAGGACAAGATGGAGACAGTAGGGCAGATGGAGACAGTAGGACAAGGATCTGGAGGACAGTAGGGCAAGATGGAGACAGTAGGACAAGATGGGGACAGTTAGGGCAAGATGGAGACAGTTAGGACAAGATGAGACAGGGAGACAATTATGGCAGACGTTAGGACAAGATGGGGACTAGTAGGGCAGATGGAGACAGCAGGACAAAGATGGAGACAGCAGGACAAGATGGAGACAGTAGGGACCAAGCATGAACAGGTTAGGACAGATGAGAGACAATAGGGCAGGATGGGACCAGTAGGGCAAGATGCAGACAGTAGGACAAGATGGAGACAGTAGGACAAGATGGGGACAGTAGGGCAAGATGAGGACAGTAGGACAAGATGGAGACAGTAGGACAAGATGGAGACAGTAGGCAAAGATGGAGAGAGTAGGGCAAGGAGGACACACGTACAGGAAGGGGTTAAAGCCATAAATAACGGGAGCAATATGGAAATAACCTGAGCGAATACGTTCGGCCTCATTAACAGAACGACTTCATGTTCCTTCAGTTCGACCCAATTTTCTTATTTGTATCGAGATCTTGTAATGAAACTATAGAGACATCCGGACTCAACAATCCATTTATTAACTCACGGCGGCTCTTGACCCGGCACATTCGCCTTTGTAATTTACCATTGTTCCGTCAGTCGCTGCTCTTACGGCGCATTCAGATGGGTCGGGCAATTAGTGAAAATGAAATAATACAAAATCAAAGAAAAAGGTCTGTCCCAATTTGGTTTCTATGGGCTTTCAGAGACAAATAAAATAATAACCCCCGGGAGATAAGTGCAACATCACAGAGCGACGCCTCCCTGAAACCCCCGGGTTTTACTGAGCTGTAACGTAAGGATAAAGGGGAGAGAGAAACAAAAAAACATTTTTGGGCTCTGAACTATGGACTTATTAATCCCGAATAGTGATAGAATCAGAGTATGGAGATGGGCAAGATGGAGACAGTAGGGCAAGGATGGAGAACAGTAGGCAAGATGGGAGACAGTAGGGCAAGATGGACAGTAGGGCAAGATGGGCGGACAGTAGCGCAATGATGGGGGACAGTAGGCAAGAGGAGACAGTTTAGGACAAGAGGAGACAGTAGGCAAGATGGGGAGACAGTAGGCCAAGATGAGACATAGCGACAAGATGGCAGACAGTAGGACAAGATGGAGACTGTAGGCAAGATGGAGACAGCAGGACAAGATGGGAAGACAGTAGGGCAAGATGGAGACCCAGTAAGTGCAAGATGGGGACAGTAGGGCAGATGGAGACAGTAGGACAAGATGCGAGACAGTAGACAAGATGGAGACTGTAGGGCAAGATGGAGACAGCAGGACAAGATGCGAGACAGTAGGCAAGGATGGGACAGATAGGACCAAGATGGAGACAGAATTAGGGCAATGATGGGCGACAGTAGGCAAGATGGAGAACAGGTAGGACAAGATGGAGGACAGTAGGACAAGATGGAGACGTAGGGCAAGATGGAGACAGTCATGACAAGATTGGTAGACAGTAGGGCAAAGATTGAGACAGTTCCTAGGGCAAGATGGCGCGGACATGTTAGGGGCAAAAATGGCAGACAGTAGGACAAGATAGAGACAGTAGGGACAAGATGGAGAGAGCAGGCAAGATGGAGACAGTAGGGCAGATTGGGGACAGTAGCGGCAAGAGGGGACCAGTTAGGGCAAAATGGGGCGACATAGGGCAAGATTGGAAACAGTAGGCCCAAGATGGGGACAGTAGGCAAGATGATACAGTAGGGCAACGATGGGGACAGTAGGGCAAGATGCGAGACGTTAGGGCCAGATGGCGACAGTAGGACAAGATGCGAGACAGTAGGGCATGATGGGGACAGTAGCGACAAGTGGGGACAGTAGAGGCAAGATTGGAACAGTAGGGCAAGATTGGGGACAAGTAGGGCAAGATAGACAGCAGGACAAGATGGGAGACAGTAGGGCAAGATGGAGACAGTAGGGCAAGATGGAGGACAGTAGGGCAAGATGGGGACAGATAGGGCAAGATGAGACAGTAGGACAAGATTAGAGACAGTAGACAAGATGGTGAGAGCAGGGCAAGATGGAGACAGTAGGGCAAGATGGGGACAGTAGGGCAAGATGGAGACATGTAGGGCAAAGATGGAGACAGTAGGACAAGATGGAGACAGTAGGACAATATGTAAACAGTAGGGCAAGGATGTAGAGAGCAGGGCAAGATGGAGCCAGGCGGTGACAGATGGAGACAGCAGGACAAGATGGAGACAGTAGGCAAGATGGAGACGTAGGGCAGATGGGGACAGATAGGGCCAAGATGGGACAAGTAGGGCAAGATGGGGACAGAGGGCAAAGATGGAAGACAGTAGGACAAGATGGAGACAGTAGGGCAAGATGGGGGACAGTAGGGCAAGATGGAGACAGTAGGAACAAGATGGAGACAGTAAGGACAAGATGGAGACTGCTTAGGGCAAGATGCGAGACAGCAGGACAAGAATGGAGGTCACTAGGGCTAAGATGGAGACAGTAGGCAAAGATGGGGACAGTAGGGCAAGATGGAGGACAGTAGGACCAAGATGAGACAGTTAGGACAAGATGGAGACTGATAGGGCAAGATGAGACAGCAGGACAAGATGGAGGACAGTTTAGGGGCCAGCATGGTGACAGCTAGGACAAGATGGAGTACAGTATGGCAAGATTGGCGACAGTTAGGCAAGATGGAGACAGCAGGACCAAAGATGGAGACAGTTAGGACAAGATGGAGACTGTAGCGGCAAGATGGAGACAGCAGGACAAGATGGATACAGTAGGGCAAGATGGAGGACCAGTAGGCAAGATGGGGACAGTTAGGGCAAAAATGGAGACAGTAGGACAAGATAGAGACAGTAGGACAACAAGAATGGACGAGAGACAGCAGGATGGATAGCAGGTAGGGCAAGATGGGGACAGTTAGCGGCAAGATGGGACAGTAGCAAAGAATGGGGACAGAGCAAGATGGAACAGGAGGGCAAGACTGGGGACAGTAGGGGCAAAGGATGGATACAGTAGGGCAAGATGGCGGAAGTATGTGGCAAGATGGAGACAGTTAGGGCCAAGATGGGGCAGTAGGACAGATGGAGACAGTAGGGCAATGATGGGGACAGTTAGGACAAGATTGAGACAGCAGGATCAAGAGGAGACAGAGGGCAAGATGAGACATTAGGGCAAGATGGCGGACAGTTAGGCAGATGGAGACAGTTGGGGCAAGATGGAGACAGTAGGGCAAGATGGAGACAGAGGGGCAGATGGGACAGTAGGGCTAAGGATGGAGACAGTAGGGCAAGAATGGGACGTAGGGCAAGATGGAAGACAGCAGGACAAGATGGAGACGTTAGGGCAAGATGGAGACAGTTAGGGCAAGGATGGATGACAGTAGGGCAAGATGGGGACAGTTATGGGCAAGATGGAGACAGTAGGACAATATAGAGACAGTTAGGACCCCAAGAATTTTGGAGGGGGGAGAAGGGGGCCAAGGGGGGGGGCAAGATGGAGACAGTAGGTGGGCAGATTGGGGACAGTAGGCAAGCATGGAGGACAGTTAGGGCAAGATGGCAGACAGTAGGAAAAGATGGAGACAGTAGGACAAGATGGAAACAGTAGGGCAAGATGGAGAGAGAGGGCAAGATGG
Organism: Xenopus tropicalis; assembly: GCF_000004195.4. Classification (NCBI taxonomy): domain Eukaryota; kingdom Metazoa; phylum Chordata; class Amphibia; order Anura; family Pipidae; genus Xenopus; species Xenopus tropicalis. The sequence continues at coordinate 2,344,099 of NC_030683.2, read as the reverse complement.
AGACAGGCAGGACAAGATGCAGACAGCAGGACAAGATGGAGACAGTACTGGACAAGGATGGAGACAGTATAGGGCAAGATGGAGACAGCAGGACAAGATGTGAGATACAGTAGGACAAAGATCGAGACAGCTAGCGGCAAGATTGGAGACAGTAGGGCAGATGAAGCAGTAGGACAAGATGGAGACAGTAGGACAAGATGGAGAGAGTAGGCAAGATGGAGACAGCAGGACAAGATGGAATACAGTTAGGGCAAGATGAGACAGTGGACAAGATGGGAACAGTAGGGCAAGATGGAGACAGTAGGACAAGATGGAGAGGAGTAGGGCAAGATGGAGACAGCAGGAACAAGATGGAGACAGTAGACACGATGGAGACAGCAGGACAAGATGGGGACAGTAGGGGCAGAGATGGAGACAGTAGGGCAGATGGGGACAGTAGGGCAATGATGGAGACCAGCAGGACAAGATGGAAATGTAGGTAGAAGATGGAACAGTAGGGGCAAGTGGAGACAGTAGGGCAAGGAATGGGAACAGTAGGGCAAGATGGAGACAGCAGTAGAAGATGATGACTGTAGGACGAAGATGGAGGACTGTAGGAGCAAAATGAGACAGTAGGGCAAGATATAGGTCAGTAGGACAAGATGGAGACAGTAGGGCAAGATGGAGACAGTAGGGCCAAGGATGGGGGACAGTAGGCAGATGGAGACAGTTTAGGCAAAATGGCGGACAGTAGGGCAAAGAATGGAGACAGTAGGGCAAGATGAGAGCGAGTTAGGCAAGATGGAGAACAGGTAGGCAAGATTGAGACGTAGGGCAAGATGGAGACAGTAGGCCAAGATGGAGACCAGTAGGCAAAATGGGGACAGTAGCGCAGATGGAGACAGTTAGGGCAAGAGTGGAGAAGTAGGCAAGATGGGACAGTAGGGCAAGATGGAGAGCAGCAGGACAAGATGGAGACTGTAGGACAAGATGAGACAGCAGACAAGTGGAAGACTGTAGGACAAGATGGAGACAGCAGGGACAAGATGGAGGACTGTTAGGACAAAATGGAGACAGGTAGGGACAAGAGGATACAGTGGGCAAGATGGAGACAGTAGGGCCGAAGATGGCGGACAGCAGGACAAGATGGAGACAGTAGGCAAGATGGAGACATTAGGACAAGCATGGAGACAGTAGGGCAAGATTGCAGTCAGTAGGACAAGAGTGGAGTTTCAGTAGGACAAGATGGAGGACAAGTTTAGGGAAGGATGGAGACGTAGGCAAAGAGAGAGCAGTAGGGCAAGATGAGGACAGTAGGAACAAGTATGGAGGGCAGTAGGGCAGATGGAGACAGTAGGGCCAAGGATGGGGACAGTAGGGCAAGATGGAGACAGTAGGGCAAGATGGAGACTTTGGCGGGCTGTTTTGCATATAGAGGAGTTGGGGCTCAGCAGGTTGCTGGAAGTGAAGAAAGCAGAGAATGAATCACATTACTGGGTACGTATTCACCCTGCGCCCCCAAACCCCTGGCCCTTTGGCCCCTCACATTCTCATCTTAAAAGCAAAAATCAGCCACAAGCATGATATGGGCACCGGCTGGAACCTTCCGTCCTGCTAAGAGGAACATGCGGCATGCTGGGAACCAGAGATGTCTCTCTCCCTGTTTATATATATATGTGTGTGTGGTGGTGGCATGGGGTGTGTGCTCCTTTCCTTTTTTCCGTGTGTTATATAGATTTTGTGGTGTGTGTGTATTATAATATCTATAATATGTGATAAGGTGTGTTGTGTGTGTGTGTGTAAAGAATGTGTGTGTATATATATATATTATATTGTGTGTTGTGAATATATGTGTGTGTGTGTTGGTGTATATATATATTATATATGTGTGTGTGTGTGTGCTGTGTAATAGGTTATATATATGTGGGGTTTGTAGTATATATATATAGTATATGTGGTGTGTATATATGTTGTGTGGTGGTTTTATAAATATAATATGTGTGTTGTGTGTGTGTGTGAATATTATATAAGGTGTGTGTGGGTGTAAATAAAAGTGTGTGTGTGTTATAGTTAAAATAAAGTGTTATATATATGGGTGTGTGTGTGGTATGTTAGATATATGTGTTTGTGTGTGTGTGGGTGTGTGTGTGTCTGTATAATATAGAATGTATGAAAAAGAAATGGTGTGTTATATATATATATATAATGTGTGTGTGTAGTGTATATATATGTGTGTGTTGTGTGTTGTCTGTGTGTATTATATATATATATGTGTGTGTGTGGTGTGTTGAGTGTGTGTGTATATATATATATGTGGTGTGTGGGTGTGTGTGTGTATATATATATATGTGTGTGTGTGTGTGTGTATATATATATATAGGTGTTGTTGGTGTGTGTGACATATATATGTGGTGTGTGTGTGTGTGGTGTATATAATATATCTGTGGAAGATGTGTGTGGTATATATATATATGTGTGTGTGCTGTATGTGGTGTGTGTGTGTGTATAAATTCCTCTAATATAGGTGTACAATATATATGTGTGTGTGTGTGCGGGTATAAGTGGAAAAAATATAAATGTGTTGTGGTGTGGTGTATATAAATAGGGGTATATATATATATATATATGTTGTGTGAGGGTGTGTATAAAAATATGGGGGTGGTGTGTGTGTAAATAAAGTTGTGAGTATGGAATATAATATATCGTTGTGTGTGGTGTATAGGATATATATGGTGGTGTGATGTGTAGTAATATATATATATGGCTGTGTGTGTGTATATATACTGTATATGTGTGTGTCATGTGTGTGTATATACTGTAATGTGGTGGTGTTTGTGTGGTGTATATACTGTTATATGTGTGTGTGGTGTATAACATATATGTGTGTGTTGTGGGTATAGACTGTATATGTGTGTGTGTGTGTGTGTGTAACTATACTGCTATATGTTATGTGTGTTGTGTGTGTGTGTGTAAACTGTATGTGTGTGTGTATATACTGTATATTGTGTGTGTGTGTGTATATACTGTGTGTGTGTGTGTGTATACTTTGTATGTTGTGTAGATGTGTGTATATACTTGTTGCTGTGGTGGCCTGTGTGTGTATATACGTATATGTGTGTGTGTGTGTGCTGTGTGTGTATATACGTATATGTGTGGTGTGTGTATACTGTATATGTGTGTGTGTATATACTGTATACTGTTGTGTGTGTGTGCTGTGTGTGTGTGTGTTGTGTATATACTGTATATGTGTGTGTGTTTGTTGTAGTGTGTTGTGTTATACTGTATATGTGTGTGTGTGTGTGTGTTATACTGTATATGTGTGTGTGTGTGTGTGTGTGTTATACTGTATATGTGTGTGTGTGTGTATATACTGTATATTGGTGTTGTGTGTGTGTTGTGTGTGTATATACTGTATATGTGTGTTGTGTGTGTGTGTGTTGATACTGTATATGTGTGTGTGTATTATACTGTATATGTTGTGTGTGTGTGTGTGTGTGTATTTACTGCTATATGTGTGACTGTGTGTGTGTGTGTGTTGTATACTGTATATGTGTGTGTGTGTGTATGTGTGTGTGTGTGGTATACGTATATGTGTGTGGTGTTATATACTGTATATGTGTGTGTGTATTACTGTATATGTGTGTGTGTGTGTGTGTATACTGTATATGTGTGTGTGTGTGTGTATACTTATATGTGTGTTCGTGTGTGTGTATATCTGTATGTGTGTGTGGTTGTGTGTGTATTACTGTATATGTGTGTGTGTGTGTGATATTACTGTATATGTGTGTGTGTGTGTGTGTGTATACTGTATATGTGTGTGTGTGTGTGTATACTGTATATGTGTGTGTGTGTGTGTATACTGTTATATGTGTGTGTTGTGTGTGTGTGTTATACTGTATTGTGTGTGTGTGGTATACTGTTATATGGTGTGTGTGACATACTGTATATTGTGGCTGTGTGTGTGTATTACTGTATATGTGTGGTGTGTGTATACTGTATATGTGTTGTGTGTGTGTATTTACTGTATATGTGTGTGTGTGTGTGGTGTGTGTATACTGATAATGTGTGTGTGTGTATATACTTGTATATGTGGTGGTGATGTGTATATACTGTAGTATGTGTGTGTGTGTGCGTAACGTGTATGTGTGTGTGTGTGTGTGTGGTGTGTTGTATATACTGTATGTGTGTGTGTATGTATATACTGTATATGTGTGTGTGTGTCTGTTGTGTTGTATATACTTGTATGGTGTGTGATATACTGTTATGTGTGCTGTAGGTATATACTGTATGTTGTGTGTGTGTGTGTATACTGTATGTGTGTGTGTGTGTGTGTGTGTATTATACTGTTATGTGTGTGGTGTGTTATATACTGTATATGTGTGTGTGTGTGTATAGAAACGAGGGTGTTATATACTGTATATGTGTGTTGTGTGTGTGTGTATATTACTGTATATCTGTGTGTGGTGTGTGTGTATATAACTGTATGTGGTGGTTGTGTGTGTATATACTGTATATGTGTGGTGTGTGTGTTATATACTGATATGTGTGTGTGTTTAATATTACTGTATATTGTGTGTTTTGGTGTGTGTATATACTGTTATATATGTGTGATGTGTGTTATACTGTATGGTGTGTCTGGTGTGTGGTATTATACGTGTATATGTGTGTTGTGAAGGCGTGTGTGTATATACTGTATATATGTGTGTGTGTATTATATACTGTATATGTGTGTGTGTATACTGTATATTGTGGTGTGTGATATACTGTATGTTAGGGTGGTATACTGTATATGTGTGGTGTGGGATACTGTATATGTGTGTGTGTGTGTATATACTGTTATATGTGTATTGTGTGTGTAATACTGTATATGGTTGGGTGTGTGTGTGTGTGTGTGTATATTACTGTATATGTGTGTGGTGTGTGTGTGTGTGTGTGTAGTGTGTGCGCGTTAATACTGTATATTGTGTGTGGGTTGTATATACTGTATATGGTTGTGCTTGTGTGTGTGTGTGCGCCGTGAATACTGATAGTGTGTGTGTGATTATACCTGTATATGTGTGTGTGTGTGTGTGTGGTATATACTGTATATGTGTGTGTGTGTGTGTGTATATATATGTTGTGTGTGTGGTTGGTGTTCTGTGGTAGATACTGTATATGTGGTGTGTGGTATTATACTGTATATGTGTGTGTGTGGTGTATATTATATGTGTGTGTGTGTGTGTGTAATTATACTGTATATGTAGAGCTTGTGGGTATATACTTGTATATGTGTGTTTGTGTGTGTATATAACTGTATATGTGTGTGTGTGTATATACTGGTATATGTGTGTGTGTGTATGTGTGTTGTATATATGTATATGTGTGGTTGGTGTGTATATACTGTAATATGTTGGTGTGTATATTATGTGTGTGTGTGTGTTGTGTTATACTTGTATATGTGGTGTTGTTGTATATACTGTATATGTGTGTGTGTGTGGTATTATACTGTATATGTGTGTGTGTGTATATACTGTAGTATGTGTGTGTGTATGTGTGTGTATATACTGTATATGTGTGTGTGTGTGTGTATATATATATGTGTGTGTGTGTGTGTGTATACTGTATATGTGTGTGTGTGTGTGTATATACTGTATATGTGTATTTATAAGGAGGGAGAGCAGAATACAACAATAAACATTAAAATAGGCAGAAATGCAGTGAATCTGCCGGGGATGAATGACAAGATTCTCTGGGCTCAATCAGTACATTTAGTGCATCAGTTTCTCTATTTAATGAAATATTGTTTAATAGAAATGGATTCTCCCTGTAGCGCCTGTGTGTGTATATATGTGTGTGTATATTTGTGTGTGTATATTTGTGTGTGTATATTTGTGTGTGTATATTTGTGTGTGTATATTTGTGTGTGTATATTTATGTGTGTAATAATGTGTGTGTATATTTGTGTGTGTATATATGTGTGTGTATATTTGTGTGTGTATATTTGTGTGTGTATTATGTGTGTGTATATATGTGTGTGTATATTTGTGTGTGAAGTGTGAAGGGTGGAATTGGGGTATATTTGTGTGTGTATATTTGTGGAATTGTGTGTATTTGGTGTAATGGATATTGGTAATGTGGTATATATGGTGTGTGTAATGGTGAGTGGAAGCGAGAGAGACATGGGAGGCAGCCATGACACCATAGAACTCGAAGCGAGCCAGACAGGCCGGAAGTACTCGGAGCGAGTTCGCCTCATCGCTATTACCTCCGCGTCTGCACTTACACGGTTAATTAATTGCCCTGCTAAAGAGCAGATCTAATGTGTCCACATACAGACTGGCAGAACGTTTGGGCAGTGCCACAGAAATGATGTGTTGGACAGAGGAGGGGCCCCAAGAGTGACTATTAGCCAATGGGAAGGCTGAGTTCCCACCTGACCCTCAGGGCCCCCATTCAGAATCACCTCGTCAGCTACAATTGTCCGACAGTAAGAGAAAACCCCGCAAATGATCCCTGTCTGTAAGACAGAGACAGGGAGTTGTTGTTAACAGAGCTCTTTGTTTAAACAAATTCAGTTGATTATGTTGGTAATGAAGGGGGAGAAGTCACTGTGTAAAAACAGGGATCCTGGAGCACAATATATGAAAAAATACATTTTGAAACAGGTTTCACTTGCAGAATCAAAGGGTTGTAAGTAGTGTACCCCCTAAAGGCAGAACGAGGCAGCCCATGACCCGACAGCCACCCGCTCCGCATGTATTGTGCACGGAGCGTCCGCAGGACGCGCTGCGTGCGGATCCAAATGAGACAGAATAGGCGGTCACCTAGGAAGCTACATGATATAGAATATCCTATTTCTAGCAGCCAGCTCAGTCTATGATATTTTAATTATTCGGCTTCCTTTACTAACACTTTCCAGTTTTTAAATGGGGGTCACTGACCCCGGCAGCCAAACCCTATTGCTCTGTGAGGCTCCAGTTTTATTGTTATTGTTACTTTTTATTCCTTATCTTTCTATTCAGCCCCTCCCCTATTCATAGTTCAGTCTCTCATTCAAACCACTCCCTGGTTGCTAAGGTAATAGGGACCCTAGCAACCAGATAGCTGCTGAAATTCTAAATTCGAGAGCTGCTGAAAAAAAACTGAAATAACTAAAAAACTACAAATAAAAAAAAAGTAGACCAATTGCAAATTGTCTCAGTGGCAGGAAGAACCGAGTCAGAGGAGCCAGGATTCCGGGGTGCAATGTCCAACACAATGTCATTACTGATCCATCTGCGCTCCGACTGGTTCTGGCGCCTCCCCGGCAAACTCTATGGTCCCTGTGTCCCCTGGTACCCAGACTATGGCGAAGGTGACTTGTTACCAATGTGTTCGTATAATCATTGTAACTTTTATGGCTAAGGGCCCAGCTGAAGCCAGTTAGGGGGGATTTTGGGCAGTGAGTGCTTAATTTGTGCTTGGGCTTACCCTGGAAACTTAGCGGAGTACTGTTACCAAATGTTGTAATATCCGTAAACCGTTGTTATGGGGCCTAAGGGCCCAGCCTGAAGACCAGTAGGGGATTTGGGTGCAGTGCCTTATTTGTGCCGCCTGGCGTACACCCTGGAACTATAGCGGGAGTGACTGTTACCCCAATGTTTCTACTATATCTGGTACCTTTTAGGCAAGGGGCCCAGCTGAAAACAGTAGGGGGATTTTGGTGAGTGCTTATTTGTAGCCCTGGGTACCCCTGGAACATAGCGGGGTGACTGTTTACCCAATGATATTTTATATCTGTTGTGACCAAAACCCTTATACTGCCCCATGTTAGCCAGTGCATGGTCTAGCCAAGGATGTGGGCAGGCCCATTGTTCTGTTTCCCGCGAAGGTTTTTAACAAAGAAGCTCCCAGAAAGTCCCTCCCAGAGGAGCTGGGCATGTCCCATCTAGGTTAAACCCTCCCTAATGATTGCTGCAGGGCCCTGCCATTGAGTGTAGGTTGGGTTAAAGCAGAAGCAGGGTCAGCCTCCTAACCAATTCAATCCGAGGGGTGTGGAAAAGAGGAAGGTACAGCAGCAGGGTAGAAAACCAGAGGTTGGTGAGAGGGTTTTTGTTGATCTGGGTGTAACCTCGATACGCAGACACCCTCCCCTGCGGTTTCCTTGGGTCCATACAGCTCCAGGCGGAAGATTTCCCTCCAACTGGATTACCCTAACCCCTGTGAATGATGTTGCCCTGGACCAGTAGTGTGTTCTGTGAACTACCAAAAAGAACTTTGTTTATTCCCATTGGAAGCCTTAGGAGGCTACCCAGTAATTGTGACTCGCGGCTGGGACACCTTTGTTATTGGGAGTTGCGCTGAAGACTCTGCCTTTGTTCCCTGGAGACTGTGCAGAGGGGGTGCCCTTGAAGACTCCCTGTAGGAGGATATGTGATTGGGACTTGTGGACCTTCCATGGCGATTGCCCTTCCTGTTATCTACGTCTTGTGAATAAACAGGAAAGGCAATACGCATGGGAAAGGTTCCACTAATCCCAATACATCATCCCTCCAAGGGAGGTCTCAGGCAACCCCCCTCTGCACAGTCTCCAGGGAACCAAAGGCGAGTCCACCCAACCCCCAATACACAAAGTGTCCCACCCAGACAGTCACAACTTACCTGGAGCCTCCCCAGGCAGTCCATGGGATAAACAAAGTTCCTGTGGGTAGTTCCACAGAACCCACTGACCCTTGGTTCCCAGGGCACCATCCTTCCACAGCGGGTTAGGTATCCAGTTGGAGGGAATCTTCCTGCCTGAGCTAGGATGGTCCCAAGGAACCCAGTGGAGGGTGTCCTGTCGCTAGCGAGGTACACCCATCCACAAAAAGCTCCTTCTCCACCACAACCTCTGGGTTTTCTACCCGCTGCTGGCGTACCTCCCCTCTTTTCCACACCCCCTAGGATTGATTTGTTAGGAGGCTGACCGCTTATGCTAACCCAACCCTAGCAGCTTCCCAATGCAGAGGTCCCTGCAAGATCTTAGGAGGGGTTTAACCTAGGGGGACTTGCAGCTCCTCTGAGAGGGGATTCTGGGAGCTTCGTTGTTAAAACCCTTTCGCAGGAAAACAGAACAATGGGCTGCCACCATTTTTGGCTAGATCATGCAAGCTGGTAAACATGGGCCAGTATAAGGGATTTTTGGTCACATCTGTAACCTTGTTATGGGCTAAGGGGGCCCAGCCTGAAGGCCAGTTAGGGGGGGATATGGGGTGAGTGCTTATTTGTGCCCCTTACATTACTACAGGCAACAAAAAGCGACTCCTGGCAACTTCAAGAGCCATAATTCTGATTTTAAAATTGAAATTTCAGCCCTTGCAGTACAGAGAGTGCTATGATGCTACAGATGCAGCCCCCCCCCCCCTCACCCCACTGTGTGGATAAAACCTGAGAGCAGGAGAGATGGGCACTTGAGGCTGAACGCCCCTATGTGGCACTGGAGCCAGAATGTAGGGGGGTAAAGTTCGGGAGCCTATAGCTGAAACCCCTTCCTTCCTCCATACAGACCTCGGTTGTTAAACCAGCGGGCCGATGGCGCGCAATCCAGGGGTTACGGAAATAATGGGTGGAATTGACTTTCGCACATTATCTGTATCCCCTGCGTGCCGACTGCGTTTCCAACCGGTTCTAATTGTGCGGTCAGCAGCTTCAGCCTCTTACAGCCCCGAGATACGGCCCCGGCCAACGTCACCTCATACGCACACAGGCACCGTGATCTGCTCATACACATAAGTGTACACTCAGCCCTACCCACACTCACACTCACATACACACTCACATACAGTTACCCTCCCTGGCCAGTCTGCACTCTTTCGCCCAAGACAGCACAGTTCGGTAAGAGACAATGGTACAATTGGCACAAGATGGAGACAGTTAGTAGTAGATGGATGACAGTAGGGCAAGATGGAACCAGTAGGAACGATGGAGACCGTTAGGGCAAGATGGGACAGATAGGCAATGTGGGGCAGTAGGGCAAGATGGAGACAGCTAGGCAAGAGGGGACAGTAGGACAAGATGGAGGACAGTAGGCAAGATGGAACAGTAGGGCAAGACTGGAGACGTGGCAAAGATGGAGACATAGCAAGATGGGCCGACATTAGGCAAGCTGGAGACAGTTAGGCAAACGATGGGACAGTAGGACAAGATGAGACAGTAGGGCAAGATGGGATAGTAGCGCAGATGGAGACTGTAGGGAAGATGAGACAGTAGGGAATGTGGAGACAGTAGCGCAAGATAAGCAGTAGGGCAAGATCGGAACAGAGGACAAGATGGCAGACGAGGCAAGATGGAGGACTAGTAGGCAAGTGAGGAGTAGGCAATATGGACAGACAGTAGGACAAGATGGAGAGAGTAGAACAAGATGGAGAGAGTGAGGACAAGATGTGATGAGTAGACAAGTGGAGAGAGTAGGACAAAGATGACGAGAGTAGCACAAGATGGATACAGAGGCCAGCATGAGACAGCTAGGGCAAGATGGAAGACAGTGGCGAAGATTGGGACAGTAGGGCAATATAAAGACGGTTAGCAACAGATGGGACAGTGTGCAAAGATGGAAAGTTAGGCGCAAGTGAGCCAGGGCAAGATGGACGAGTGAGGGCAAAAGAAGACGTACACAACGTGGATACAGTAGAGGCAAGATGGAGACAGTAGGACAAGATAGGCGACAGTAGGGCCAAATAGGACAGTTAGCACAAGTGGAGAGTGGGCAAGATGGAGACAGGTAGGACAGAATGGGCCGACAGTAGGGCAAGATGGAGACCAGTAGGCAGATGGAAGACAGTAGGACAAGATGGGACAGTAGGGCAAGAGTGGACAGTAGCGGAAATGGAGACATAGGAGAATGACGACAGATAGCGCAAGATGGAGACAGTCAGGAACAAGAATGGAAGGAAGAGGGAGATGAGGCAGTAGAGCAGATGGAAGCAGTAGGGCAAATAGACTTAGCCACAGATGTGGGGACAGGTAGGACAAGATGGACAGTAGGGCAAAGATGGAGGCAGTATGGGACAAAAGATGACAGTAGCACAAGATGGGTGACGTAGCGACAAGATGGAGACAGATGGGCAAGTGAGCAGTAGGCAAGATGGAGACTTAGGCAAGATGGAGGACGTTAGGAAGATGGAGACAGTACACAAGATGGAGACAGTTTGGACAGATGGGACAGTAGGCAGATGAGGCCAGTAGGGCAAATAGAGACAGTAAGCACAAGAGGGGACAGTAGGAACAAGATGGGACAGTAGGGCAAGATGAAGACAGTAGGCAGTGGCAGACAGGTAGGCAAGATGGAGACAGCTAAGCACAAGATGGATGACATCAAGGCGATAGATAGACCAAGATACAGCACCAGTTAGGATGAATGACGCACCAGTAGTTGATGGATACCGTTAGAGGAAAGATGAGGGCAAGTGAAACAGAAACAAAATCTAGTGATACCCCTAGGGCTGTTGGGGCATTTGGGTATAACCCAGCTGTGCTTTCGTTCTGTTGGGGCACATTTCTTGCAGAGAGCAGCGCCCACAGCCGGGACCTCGCGGTACGTTGAGTTTCCCTGACAGTCACTGTATGTCGCTCCGTAGGGAAAGTCTCGATTCCCCGGCGCCGGCAGCACCACAAACCCACTCACAGGCTTCGGCCTCTTCTTTAATTCTCTTTGAGCCCAAAGGAAACTTTCATGTAATATTGATAGGGATTTGTGGGACTTTCAGCGCGTCAGGTCTGGCTGAAGGGAAAATCCTTGCGGAATTACAATTTCTTTTATATCTGTTTAAAAAGAAAGAGCATTTGGTAAAACCAGCATTTTCCTCCGCTGAGGGCAGAATGTGCGTGTGGGGGGCGGGGGTTTAACTCCTGGCTTCTCATTGGCTACTCCCGCACATAAGTGAGCGAGCGCCACCCAATGAGAGTCAATATGACATGGGTGCCAATGGGTATTTAACAGTTAAAAGCAGGTCTGGACTTGTGGTGAGGAACAAAGGGCGGGGCCTAGGGTGGCAGGACTTCAGGGGCAGCCGATCCGTACCCCAAAAAAATATTGAAAGGGGGAGGGACGGGGCGATGCACTGACAATGGGGGCCTAGGGGCTTGGTTGAAAGTCCCATAGTAGAGATTTACTAGTTGGGTTCCAGTGATGGCACTTGGTTTCCAGGGTCGGACTGGGGGCACAGTCGGGGACACGTTGGGTACGGGGCAGGGAATTTATGGCTGTATCTGGGCTATTAAACCAGCGGTACTGGGGGCACAGTGGCGGGCCGTTGGTACAGGCAGGTGAATTTATGGGCCGTATCTGCTATTAACCCAGCGGGTTACTCCGGGGCACAGTTTTGGGGCAACGTGGGTACAGGGCAAGGGAATTTATGGGCTTGTATCTGGCTATTAGAACAGCCGGTACCTGGGCACAGTTGGCCTGGAGGGCCGTTGGGTACGGGCAGGGAATTTATGGCTGTATCTGGGCTATTAACCAGCGTACTGGGGCACAGTGGGGGCACGTGGACAGGCAGGATTTATGGCTGTATCGTGGCTATTTAAACCAGCTCGTACTTGGGGGCACATGTTGCGGGCACTTGGTACAGGCAGGGAATTTATGGCCGTATCCTGGGCTATTAAACCAGCGGGTACTGGGGGCACAGTTGGGGGCACGTTGGGACAGGGCAGGGAATTTATGGCTGTATCTGCGCTATTACAGCGGTACTGGGCACGAGTGGGGCACGTTGGGGTAGCAGGGCAGGGAATTTATAGGCCGTACCTGGCTATTTAACAGCGGTACTGGGGGCACAGTTGAGGGCCGTTGGGTAAGGCAGGGAATTATGGCTGTAATCTGGGCTATTAAACACGGTAGCTGGGGGCACAGTTGGGGCACGTTGGTAAGGGCAGGGAATTTATGCGCTGTATCGGGCTATTAAAACGGTGTTGGGGCAGTTGGAGTATGGCAGGAATTTATGGCCTATCTAGGCTTTAACAGCCGGTATGGCACCAGTTGGGGCCCGTTGGGTCAGGCAGGGCAATTTATGGCTGGTATCTGGGCTATTAAACCAGCGGTACTGGGGCCACAGTTGGGGGCACAGTTGGCGAATATAAGGAGTGATTTGCATGTTATTACCCATAATGCAATTCTATTCTCAAGCTGTACCCAATGGGAGTTATTAGGGGTTGAACAAACACTTTATTAATAAAGCAGATATTTCGGCTTCTCCCCGGGCCCAACGCTGGATGCCGCTCGGTGCCACAAATCACGGAGCACAAACAGTTTGTTCTGGCGGAATCTCCCCGGCTGAGAGAAGGTTCTGCGGATGTAGAAGCGGGCGCGGTGCCAAGGCGAGTGCCAGACTGAAGCCACTTGGCAGGGAATCAATATTTTCTCCTTTCAGCAGCAGTTTCTCATTTCTCAGACATTTCTTTCCTTTTCAGGCACATTTTATTGCTGCCCTGTGTATGAGATGGTGGGGGGGGGGTGCCAAAAGATTAACCCCCCATGTGCCGGTTACCCTCTCCTCATTGGGGGGTTGGGAGTCTGGAGTCGGTGGGGGGGGGCCCGGTGGGCCCTGCACCCTCCAGTCTGACCCTGGTCAGGACCAATGGGTGTTGACTAAGGAGATTCATTCCAGTAACCACACAAAGTACCAGATAGAATGGGCAAGAGGTGTAGCCAAGCTGAGGCACGGGGTGGGTAGTAGGAGCCTACGAAGGCAGGGATAGGTTACCCCTAAGTAGGGGCAGGGTAGTATGCCCTACAGAGGCGGAGGTAAAGCCTACAGAGGGGGCAGTAAGGTAGCCCTACAGAGGGCAGGTAGGGTAGCGTACAGAGGGCAGGGTAGGTAGCCTACAGAGGGCAGGGTAGGTAGCCGCTACAGAGGGCAGGGTAGGTAGCCACAGAGGGCAGGGTAGGAGCCCTAAAGAGGGGCAGGGAGGTAGCCCTACAGAGGGGCAGGGAGGTAGCCCTACACAGATTACCCTACAGAGGTAGGTGCCCTACAGAGGGCAGGATAGGTAGCCCTACAGAGGGGCAGGGTAGGTAGCCCTACAGAGGGGCAGGATAGGTAGCCCTACAGAGGGGCAGGGTAGGTAGCCCTACAGAGGGGCAGGATAGGTAGCCCTACAGAGGCGGGCAGGGTAGGTAGCCCTACAGAGGGGCAGGGTAGGTAGCCCTACAGAGGGGCAGGGTAGGTAGCCCTACAGAGCAGGTAGGTGCCCTACAGGAGGGCAGGTAGTGCCTACAGAGGGGGGCAGGGTAGGTAGCCCTACAGAGGGGCAGGGTAGGTAGCCCTACAGAGGGGCAGGTCTGAGGGGCAGGAAACTAGAGATCCAAACAGACCAGAAACAAACCCAGTAACCCAGCAGAATGAGACTTACAGTTGAACAGAGCTAGGGACTCACTCAATCTCATAACCAATTGCCGGCGGCACTTACCTTTCTAGTCAGACCCGTTACATATACTGTAGGTGCCGGGTTTCTCAGTGCAGAAGGTTCCCTGGCCCAGTTCTGACTGACAGAACCAGGTTCTAGGTGAAACCCAATTACTGCTCATTATAGCACCGTGGTCCATGCAGAACAGTCGGCCAATCAGAATATTCCCTGCCCCCCCCCCCATGGAAGGACCGGCAAGCAGATTGTATTGTACAGCGCTGGGGAATATGTTGGCGCTTTATACATAAATGTTAATAAAAATAATAATAATAATAATGGGCAGATCTTGGGACAGAAGTGGAGCAGCGCTTGGCACATGAGCTGACGCTTATCCCTGAGCTCCTGGTTTCAATGTGAAGTCGGTAAATGGCACAAGATAAACCCAGATTACTATTCCGCTCGTGTTCGGCCCAACGAGGAGACTTGAATATTCATTTGGGCGTCAGGTTATTTGTATGCGCTTCAGTCTGCAGCGTCTCGCAATTAAGGATGAAAAGATCCACCCGCCCCCCCCCAAGGTCAAACCCAGGCGACCCCCCCGGCACATTTCAATATCAAAGCGCCGGGGTATTTACTTTGCAGAAGCCGCAACGTTTGGGGAGTTAATGAAACACTCGCGGAGCGACTCCGGCTAAATGTATTGGCAAATATTGGCTCTGGGGGCGGGGAGGGAGGGGTTAATTGGAACTTTCTGCAGATGGAAGTTTAGTGAGTAATTAGATAAAGTGAGCAGAACGGGCTGAATACTGATCCGGAAACGTATCCGGTGATACAATGGGGTAAGGGCACCCTGAGCAGCCTGACTTCATCATCATCATCATCAGCCTACCCATGGTAACACTGATGGGCCCAAGTATTAGGGAATGACTTTCAGGGGGAGGGGCAGGGAGTCTGTGGCCCAAGCAGTGGGAGGGACTAGAACACAGTAATGGCAGCTTACAGGGGGAGGGGCAGGGAGTCTGTGACTCTAACAGTGGGTGGGACTAGAACACTCTAATGGCATCTTACAGGGGGAGGGGCAGGGAGTCTGTGACTCAATCAGTGGGTGGGACTAGACACTCTAATGGCACTTACAGGAGGGCAGGGAGTCTGTGACCAATCGTGGGTGGCTAAACACTCTATGGCATCTTACAGGGGGAGGGCAGGAGTCTGTACTCAATCATTGGGTGGACTAGAACACTTTATGGAAAAGGTTACAGGGGGAGGGGCTGGGAGTCTGTGACTCAATCAGTGTGGTTGACAGAACACTTAATGGAATCTAATACAGGGAGGGGCATGGAGTCTGTGACTCAGAGCGGTGGATAGAACACTCTAATGACATCTTACAGGGAGGGGCAGAGTCTGTGACCAATCAGTGGGGGACTAGAACACTAAGGTTAAGGAGGGCAGGGAGTCTGTGACTCAATCAGTGGTGGGACTAGAACACTCTAATGGCATCTTACAGGGGAGGGGCAGGGTCTGCTGACTCAAATCAAGTGGGTGGGGAGTAAAACCCTTTGATGGAGTTACAGGCGGAGGGCAGGAGTCTGTGACTCAATCAGTGGGTGGGACTAGAACACTCTCAAATGGCATCTTACAGGGAGGGGCAGGGAGTCTGTGACTCAATCAGTTGGGGACTAGAACACTTTGATGGAAGGTTACAGGGGAGGGGAGGAGTCGTGACTCATCATGGGTGGACTTAGAAACACTTTTAATGGCGATCTTACAGGGAAGGCATGGGTCCTGTGACTCAGCAGCGGGGTGGGACTAGAACACTCTAATGGCATTTACAGGAGGGCAGGAGTCTGTGACTCAATCAGTGGGTGGGACTAGAACACTTTGATCTTACAGGGGAGGCAGGGGTCGTTCATCATTGGTGGGACTTGACACTTTGGGCGTTACAGGGGGTAGGGCAGGGAGTCTGTGACTCAATCAGTGGGTGGGACTAGAACACTCTAATGCATCTTACAGGAGGGCAGGGAGTTGTGACTCAATCAGTGGGTGGGACTAGAACACTCTAATGGCATTTACAGGGGAGGGGCAGGGAGTCTGTGACTCAATCAGTGGGTGGACTAGAACACTTTGATGGAAGGTTACCAGGGGGCAGGGCAGGGAGTCTGTGACTCAAGCAGTGGTGGGACTAGAACACTTAGATGGAAGTATGTCTATGAAGATTTCATTCATCCAGGTCATGTATATCTAGTATAAATAAATTAAAGCAACTGAACTTGTTTGGTAATCATTGAAGACGTTTCACACTTCTCGAGCAGGCTTCTTCAGTTCAACGACTGCTATGGGAGCCCTCAGCATTTTATACTCTCCACTCATCAATTCACAATGGCACCTGTGTAACTCTTCCACTCATCAATCACAATGGCACTGTGTAAAGGTGGCCATACACGCACCGATATTATCGTACGACCTCGTTTCGTACGATAATCGGTGCGTGTATGGCATGTCAGCGAGCCGACGATATCGCAGGAAGCTCCTGAAATCGGTCGGCTCGCCGATCGGCCAAGTTAGAAATTTTGATCGGGCGCCATAGAAGGCGCCTGACCAAAATTTCCCTTCAGAGCTGAATCGGCGCAGAAGGAGTAGAAATCCTGTTAGTTTCTACCTCTTACCTGCCGATTCAGCCTGAATGTTGTGTGGCGATCTACGATGTTTCGTGCGACCGACGGTCCGTGACGAACATCGGGAGATCGCACGTGTAGATGGCAGCTTAATCTTCCACTATCCAATCCATGCACTGTGTAACTCTTCCACTCAATCAATCACAATGGCACTATGTACTGCTTCCACTCATCCAATCACGCAATGGCCTATGCTAAGCTCTTCCACTCATCCAATCCCAATCGGCACTGTGGTGTACTCTCTCCACTCATCCAATCACAATGGCACATGTAACTCTTCCACATCATCCAATCAACAATGCACTATGTAACTCTTCCACTCATCCAATCCCAAGTGCATGGAACTCTCACTTCTCCCATCCAATGGTGTGTAACCTCTCCACTATTCGCACCCGAATGGCACTGTAACTCTTCCACTCATCAATCACAATGGCACTATGTAACTCTTCCACTCATCAAATCAACAATGGGCCACTACTGTAACTGCTCACCATCCAATCCCAATGTGGCACTGTTAACTCTGTTCACACTCATTCAACCCAATGGCACTGGTACCTCTTCACACTAATCCAATCCCAATGAGCACTGTGTAACCTCTTTCAGAAAGGGTGACATCTGAAACTCACAGAGTGTGAATGCTGGGGAATTACTTGAAGAGGATTACCCAAGTATTCATGCAACTCATATAGACAGGTGTTACTTGTTAGAGTTGCATGAATGGATGAAGGGTTCTGAAACTGCGGGGTACAGATGTTAGTGACAGCATTGTAGGGTAACAGTGCATCATATGCAAAATGCCAAAGAGTTTGTCACCAAGAAGTCAAGAGTGAAACTAAGAGGCAGAAGAAACTATGGTATCATATGATGTCACTATTCACACGTATACCTACCCCAGGGGCTACTGAGACTGTAAGAAATCGACTGCAGAAAGATAACACCCTCGGCAGCAGAACGAAACTCAGTCCCAACCAAGTATGTTTATTGTTAGATTTGTGCCTGAACACCACATACTTCAAGATACAAGGACCAATTTTACAGGCAAAGACATGGCTGTGCAATGGGTCACCCAGTTTCTCCCATTGTAGCCAACTTGTATTATGAGCAGGGGAAAGGAAGGCCTCTACTACATTCAATGGAACTACACCAAGTCACTGGTTCAGTGTATGTAGATGACCACTTGGTGTTAAAATCAGATCCAACGAATGGCGGCCTTTTCAGACACATTAACTCAGGACAACAACATCAAGTTCACAAGGAGGATGTCCATGAGAACAAACTTGCTTTTTTGGACTGTTTGAATCCATTCAAGAGGGGGTATCTTGAAAACAGACGTTATACAGGGAAACCCACTCACACGGATCAATATCTGTTGTTCGATTCCCACCATCCCCTGGAACACAAACTGGGTTCATTAGACTCTACACCACAGGGCGGAAGGTGTGACATCTGTACAGAGTCCAAGGACAAGAACATCTCAGAGGAGCACTGAAAGCTTGTGGCTACCCAGACTGGGCCTTTGTTCAAACAAGAGCAATCTAAGCCCAACAGGAACACCAAAAGGAAATAACCGTCCTGAGGCGAGAGGAAGGGCATTATAGTCACCCATATGTAGCAGGAGTGTCGGAGAAACTCAGGTGAGAATTTTTCAACAAACACCACATCCCTGTGTTTTTCAAACCTAAGCAAACACATGAGACACAAACTTGTACACCCAAAGGATCCAACCAAAGGAAAAACAAAGCAATGTTGTATACGCGCCAGTGTAGCGAGGAGTGCACAGACTTTACTTTTGTGATGCAGACAAAGGGGCAACTGCTCTCCAAGCGAATGGCTCGCATAGGAGTGCAAGCTCTACAGGCCAGGACTCTGTATTTCTACACCTAAAAGACAAGGACACTCCTTTGAAAATAAGCAACACAAATATGGACAAAAGAAGACACGCTTGGTTTGACAGAGGGTTAAAAAGGCCATCATGTCAAGTGGTAAGAAACATGCTTAAGCAGAGCGTGGGGACGTCGACACGCATTTTCTCTACCATACAATCTGTTTCTACATCTGATACCCCGGCAGTTTCGAATCTCATCCATTCATGGCAACTCTACAAGTAGACACTGTCCTATATGAGTGCATTGTATACTTGGTAAATCCTTTCAAGAATTCCCCAGCATTCACACTCTGTGAGGTTTCAATGGCACCTTCTGAAGGACGTTAATTAGTGCCATTTGTATTGGATTAGTGGAAGAGTACCAGTGCCACTGGGATTGATTAGTGCAAAAGTACCATATTGGCCATTGTGATTCGGATGAGTGGAGAAGTTACACAGTGCTGGGATTGGATGTGGAAGACGTTACACCCAGGCCATTGTGATGGATGAGTTGGAGAGATTAGCACATAGTGCCATTTGGGATGGAGATGAGTGGAGAACCGTCCATTGTGATTGGATGACGTGGAAGAGTTGACACAGTGCCGATTGGATTGGTATAGTCGAAAGAGTTACATATAGCCATTGTGATTGGATGAGTGGAAGACGTTCACAGTGCCATTGGGTTGATTAGTAGTGGGAAGCGATTACACAAGTGCCATTGTTGGCATGAGTGGAAGAGTACACAGTGCCATTGTATGGATTAGTGTGGAAAAGAGTTACAAAGTGCCATCTGTGATTGGATGAGTGGAAGAGTTACGCACAGTGCCATTTGGATTGGATGAGTGGAAGATGTTACGACAGTGCCATTGTGAGTTGGAGGAGTGGAGATTACATACGTGCCATTGTGTTGGATGAGTGAAGAGTAATATATGCTGAGGGCTCTCCCATTACAGTCAGTTGAACTGAAGAAGCTGCTCGGATTGAGTAGTGAAACGTCTTCAATGATTACCAACAAGTTCAGTTGCTTTAAATTTATTTATACTAGATATACTTTGATGGAAGGTTACAGGGGGAGGGGCAGGGCAGTCTGTGGACTAAAGCAGTGTTGGGACTGAACACTTTATGGAAGTTACAGGGGAGGGGCAGGGAGTCTGGACTCAAGCAGTGGTGGACTAGAACACTTTGATTGAGGTTACAGGGGAGGGCAGGAGTCTGTGACTCAACAGTGGTGGACCTAGAACACTTTGTGGAAGTTACAGGAGGGAGGGCAGGAAGTTCTGGACTTAAACATTGGGTGGAACTAGAACACTCTAATGCAGCTTACAGGCTAGGGCAGGGAGTCTGTGACTCAATCAGCTGGTGGGACTAGAACACTTTGATGGAAGGTTATAGGGGAAGGGGCAGGGAGTCTGTGACTCAAGCAGTGGGTTGGGATAGAACACTTTGATGGAAGGTTACAGGGGGAGGGGCAGGGAGTCTGTGACTTAAACAGTGGGTGGGACTAGAACACTCTACTGGCAGCTTACAGGGGGAGGGGCAGGGAGTCAGTGACTCTAGCAGTGGGTGGGACTAGAACACTCTACTGGCATCTTACAGGGGGAGGGGCAGGGAGTCAGTGACTCTAGCAGTGGGTGGGACTAGAACACTCTAATGGCATCTTACAGGGGGAGGGGCAGGGTAGGTCAGTGATGCTTACTAGTGCAGTGGGTGGACTGAAGACACTCTAATGGCATCTTACAGGGGAGGGGCAGGGAGTCCAGCTGACTCTAGCAGTATGGTGGACTAGACACTTCTACTGGAAGCTTACAGGGGGAGGGGCAGGGAGTCTGTGACTCTAGCAGTGGGAGGGACAAAGACACTGAATCAGTTCCAGCCATTACTGTCATATAAACAGCGGCTCATTGTCACTTGCATTGTTGATATTATCATTGGCAGAAAGTTATAGTTCAACATTTTACATTGTATTGTGATAATGGCCCCCGACAGGCCCCCACTGCGCAGCCCCTGATAGACAGACAAGTAAATGATCTTTCTTTGAAAAAAAAAAAAAATCTAATTTCTGAACTTTTCCTTCATATTAAAAGTTCTAATCGTGAAGCCGAAGTTACGTGAGATCCAGTTAAATTATTTAACGAGCACAAAATGTCAGGACATTTACAGATTTGCTGACGATGAAAGAAATTTAACCTTCAGGAGAGAAATAATCATCACAAAATATAAACTCATCTCGCTGGGATTTCTGTGTATAATCTGCCCCAGCGCCGGGGTCACTTCTACCCACAGTTTTACCCCCCTCATTCCCCTACAGCTTTATCCCCCGGATATGCTTCCTACATGATTAATGGCCCTTCCCAGCCTCTCCATAAAGATACAAGATATGGAACTCGTTAGTAGTCATGGGGGGTAGGTACCTAATATATAGGGACAGAGACAGGGGAAAGTGTTGGAAGGGTTACTGCCTGCCCTGCTCTCATTTCCCTACAGAAATAGGGGTTGGTAGCACTAGGTAGGTACCTAATATATAGGGGCAGAGACAGGGGAAAGTGTTGGAAGGGTTACTGCCTGCCCTGCTCTCATTTCCCTACAGAAAATAGGGTTGTAGCACTAGGTAGGTACCTAATATATAGGGCCAGAGACAGGGGAAAGTGTTGGAAGGGTTACTGCCTGCCCTGCTCTCATTTCCCTACAGAAATAGGGGTTGGTAGCACTAGGTAGGTACCTAATATATAGGGGCAGAGACAGGGGAAAGTGTTGGAAGGGTTACTGCCTGCCCTGCTCTCATTTCCCTACAGAAATAGGTGTTGCCCCTTACTGCTCTATACATTGCCCCTCCCTGCTCTATAAGTTGCCCCTCGCTGCTCTATGCGTTGCCCCTCGCTGCTCTATACATTGCCCCTCCCTGCTCTATAAGTTGCCCCTCGCTGATCTATACGTTGCCCCTCGCCGCTCTATACATTGCCCTCGCCTCACCATTGCCCCTCGCCGCTTATAGTTGCCCTCGCCGATCTATACTTGCCCTCGTTGCTCTTAAGTTGCCCCTCGCCGCTCTATACATTGCCCCTCGCTGCTCTATAAAGTTGCCCCTCGCCGCCCTCGCCGCTCTATTACATTGCCCTCGCGCGCTCTACCGTTGCCCTCGCTGGCCTATTATGTTGCCCCTCGCTGCTCTATTACGTTGCCCCTCGCTGCTCCTATACGTTGCCCTCCCTGCTCTATAAAGTTGCCCCTCGCCAACTATATGTTGCCCTGCGCCGTTATACAGTGCCCCTCGCCGCTCTATAAGTTGCCCTCGCGATCTATACGTTGCCCCTCGCCGCTCTATACATTGCCCCTCGCTGCTATAAGTTGCCCTCGCTGCTCTATAAGTGCCCCCGCCGCCTATACATTGCCCCTCGCCGCTCTATAAGTTGCCCCTCGCCGCTCTATAAGTGCCCCTCGCCGATCTATACATTGCCCCTCGCCGCTCTATAATTGCCCTCGCCGCTCTATTACATTGCCCCTCGCCGCGTTGCCGCTCTATACATTGCCCTCTCACCGCTCTATAAGTTGCCCTCGCCGCTCTATACATTGCCCCTCGCCGCTCTATACATTGCCCCTCGCCCGCTCTATACATTGCCCCTCGCCGCTCTATAGTTTGCCCCTCGCGCTCGATCCCCTCGCCGATCTATACGTTGCCCCTCGCCGCTCTATACATTGCCCCTCGCCGCTCTATAAGTTGCCCCTCGCCGCTCTATAAGTTGCCCCTCGCCGCTCTATACGTTGCCCCTCGCCGCTCTATACGTTGCCCCTCGCCGCTCTATACGTTGCCCCTCGCCGCTCTATACATTGCCCCTCGCCGCTCTATAAGTTGCCCCTCGCTCTATAAGTTGCCCCTCTATACGTTGCCCTCGCCGCTCTATACGTTGCCCCTCGCCGCTCTATAAGTTGCCCCTCGCCGCTCTATAAGTTGCCCCTCGCTGCTCTATACATTGCCCCTCGCCGCTCTATAAGTTGCCCCTCGCTGCTCTATACTCTGCCCCTCGCCGCTCTATGCGTTGCCCCTCGCCGCTCTATACATTGCCCCTCGCGCTCTATAGTTGCCCCTCGCCGCTCTATAGTTCCCCTCGCTGCTCTATACATTGCGCCCCTCGCCGCTCTATACCCCTCGCGCTCTATACTCTGCCCCTCGCCGCTCTATGCGTTGCCCCTCGCTGCTCTATACGTTGCCCCTCGCTGCTCTATTAATTGCCCCTCGCTGCTCTATTTGGCCGCAGTATATATATATATATCCCATAAGGGGTAAGTGCCTGCTGTAATGTTTGTTATATCTGCAGTTTTGCCAAAGAAGAATAACACTTTCCCCCTAAGAGATGAACATTCTGCAGCAACCGGCGGCCATCTTCCTTCTCCCAAACTTACAGGCGTCCATGTTGGTACTCCAGGCAGCAACAGTGCAAACCCTGCTGGCAGCCATATTGCTACACCCAGTTTAGGTACTTGGCTGGTTACACTCAGGGAGGGTTTGTTATATTAATTCATTAATTTAGCGCTTTGCACGTGCCCCACATTCATAAATAACGGATTATACAATACCATGTAACCCTGGGTCTCACACCCCTTCTTATTTTAGATTGAAAGCTCTAATGGGCAGGGCCCTGGCCTCCTGTGCTGCAGAGTAGTTGTATGGAATCAGTGTTGGACTGGGTCGTCTGGGTACCGGGAAAAATCCCAGTGGGCCCCAGCGGCCCAGATCCAATCCCCCCAGGGCGCTCCCGCAATGCGCCATCTCCCTCCCCCGATGCGCCGCAGGTATTATTAGGAGCACTCAGAGGGGGGGTCGGAGGGTGTTGGGAACCTCTGTGGGGGGGGTGAAGGCGGCAGGGGCCCCAGTCGGACCCTGTATGGAATCTGTATGTGTGATCCCCCCCCCCCGTTGTACTGCGCCGCTGAGCGCGTTGGCGCTTTATCAATACGTATAATACAGATAATTAACGCTAATTACAGCCGCTCTCCCCTCTGTATGTAAAACAGGGACATTTCCAGCCATTTTGTCAGTAAAGTTTCCTTCATTGTCGTTTTTGTTAATCAGCTGCCACCGTTCCGCTCGCCGTTAGCGGCTCTTGCGATGCTTTAATGCGATAATGATTGCGCCTGTAGGGAAACCATCAATACTGCGCTCCCCGGCCCCCTGCTAATCTGCAGCTTTTATACATTACAAATCCCATTACATTGTTGTGAGGATCATTCTCAGCGCCTTCGGGCGGGAACCATCATGTTTCTTTCTCCTAATGTGTCTGATCCTCTCCGTCTCCTCCCTCCGTCCGGAAAAGCAAAATTATTTGCACAAAAACATCTAATGTTCCGCAGGCACCGAGTCTCACTTACAGATACGGGAAATACCCATAATCCCCTGCTGCGCCTGTATACTATACAGTTACTGTGTGTATAGGATATGGGGGTTACACTGTGCCTATATATTATACAGTTACTGTGTGTATAGGATATGGGGGTTACACTGTGCCTATATATTATACAGTTACTGTGTGTATAGGATATGGGGGTTACACTGTGCCTATATATTATACAGTTACTGTGTGTATAGGATATGGGGGGGTTACACCTATATATTATACAGTTACTGTGTGTATAGGATATGGGGTTACACTGTGCCTATATATTATACAGTTACTGTGTATATAGGATATGGGGGTTACACTGTGCCTATATATATCAGTTACTGTGTGTATAGGATATGGGGTTACGCCTATATATTATAACAGTTACTGTGTGTATAGGATATGGGGGTTACACTGTGCTATATATTATACAGTTACTGTGTGTATAGGATATGGGGGTTACACCGTGCCTATATATTATACAGTTACTGTGTGTATAGGATATGGGGTTACACTGTGCCTATATATTATCAGTTACTGTGTATAGATATGGGGGTTACGTATGTACTGTGTTTAGGATATGGGTTACCTGTTATGTGTTATTATGGGGATACAGTTACAGTTACTGTGTATAGGATATGGGGTACACTGTTATATATTACTGTGTATATATTACTATGTGGTGGTAGGATTGGGGGTTACGCCTATATATATACAGTTACTGTGCCACTGTATAGTACTGTGTGTAGATATGGGGGTTACATATATATTATACAGTTACTGTGGTATAGGATATGGGGGTTACACTGTGCCTATATATTATACAGTTACTGTGTGTATAGGATATGGGTTACACTGTGCCTATATATTTACGTTACTGTGTGTATAGGATATGGGGGTTA
The DNA here is from genome assembly GCF_000004195.4 of Xenopus tropicalis. NCBI lineage: Eukaryota > Metazoa > Chordata > Amphibia > Anura > Pipidae > Xenopus > Xenopus tropicalis. Next base: position 2,318,970 of record NC_030683.2, on the reverse strand, counting down.
CACTGTGCCTATTATACTGGTGTATACTGCCTATATTATACAGTTACTGTGTGTATAGATATGGGGGTTACACTGTGCCTATATATTATACAGTTACTGTGTGTATAGGATATGGGGGCCTATTATATTATACAGTTACTGTGTGTATAGGATATGGGTTACACTGTGCCTATATATTATACAGTTACTGTGTGTATAGATATGACACGTGCCTATATACAGTTATGTGTGTATAGGATATGGTTACACTGTGCCTATATAATACTTACTGTGTGTATAGGATATGGGGTTCACTGTGCCTATATATATACAGTTACTGTGTGTATAGATATGGGGGTATACACATAATATATTATACAGTTACTGTGTGTATAGGATATGGGGTTACACCGTATATATTATACAGTTACTGTGTGTATATGGGGTTACACTATTATTACAGTTACTGTGTGGATACTTATATATTATACAGTCTGTGGTATAGATTGGGGGTCACTCTTACTCTCACTTTTACTTGTTTTACATTGTGAGAAACTTTCTCTGTTTGAACTGAATCCTTTTCTCTGAATCTCACAAGACCTGATACACAGACCCTGTAGCAATGAATATATATTCACATTGTACAAGAAATCTCTGTCCCAGTTGGTTAATGGATACGGATCACTGACCCGGTTCCTTCTTCACAGCGGAACTGTCTGACTGGGGGGGGCAATATATAGATTTTTGGGAAATAAAGAATCAGCGCTGTAGGGAGAATCCCAGGCAGGGACTTGTACTGAGCGGAGGCGCTTTCTCAGCATAAAGGTATCAGCAGAACCTGAACTGAACCATAGAATGTGCTGTTCTGATCCGTATCTCCCAGAACACTGAAACAGGAATGTATTAAAAGTTTTGCCCAATGAAAGAAAATATCATTGTGTCTGTCTGTCCCTTTCCCTTCCCTGCACTGCTGGTTCTGACTCCTGATACAACTCCCCAATATCCATTCATTCCTCATTCTCACTGGGTTTATAGTTATGTGTAACTGTCACTGTGTCTGTCCCTTTCCCTTCCCTGCACTGCTGGTTCTGACTCCTGATACAACTCCCCAATATCCATTCATTCCTCATTCTCACTGGGTTTATAGTTATGTGTAACTGTCACTGTGTCTGTCCCTTTCCCTTCCCTGCACTGCTGGTTCTGACTCCTGATACAACTCCCCAATATCCATTCATCCTCATTCTCACTGGGTTTATAGTTATGTGTAACTGTCACTGTGTCTGTCCCTTTCCCTTCTCTGCACTGCTGGTTTCTGACTCCTGATACAACTCCCCAATACCCATTCATCCCTCATTCTCACTGGGTTTATAGTTATGTGTAACTGTCACTGTGTCTGTCCCTTTCCCTTCCCTGCACTGCTGGTTCTGACTCCTGATACAACTCCCCAATATCCATTCATTCCTCATTCTCACTGGGTTTATAGTTATGTGTAACTGTCACTGTGTCTGTCCCTTTCCCTTCCCTGCACTGCTGGTTCTGACCCTGATACAACTCCCCAATACCCATTCATTCCTCATTCTCACTGGGTTTATAGTTATGTGTAACTGTCACTGTGTCTGTCCCTTTCCCTTCCCTGCACTGCTGGTTCTGACTCCTGATACAACTCCCCAATACCCATTCATTCCTCATTCTCACTGGGTTTATAGTTATGTGTAACTGTCACTGTGTCTGTCCCTTTCCCTTCCTGCACTGCTGGTTCTGACTCCTGATACAACTCCCCAATATCCATTCATTCCTCATTCTCACTGGGTTTATAGTTATGTGTAACTGTCACTGTGTCTGTCCCTTTCCCTTCCCTGCACTGCTGGTTCTGACTCCTGATACAACTCCCCAATACCCATTCATTCCTCATTCTCACTGGGTTTATAGTTATGTGTAACTGTCACTGTGTCTGTCCTTTCCCTTCCCTGCACTGCTGGTTCTGACTCCTGATACAACTCCCCAATACCCATTCATCCTCATTCTCACTGGTTTATAGTTATGTGTAACTGTCACTGTGTCTGTCCCTTCCCTGCACTGCTGGTTCTGACTCCTGATACAACTCCCCAATACCCATTCATTCCTCATTCTCACTGGGTTTAGTTATGTGTAACTGTCACTGTGTCTGTCCCTTTCCCTTCCCTGCACTGCTGGTTCTGACTCCTGATACAACTCCCCAATACCCATTCATTCCTCATTCTCACTGGGTTTATAGTTATGTGTAACTGTCACTGTGTCTGTCCCTTTCCTTCCCTGCACTGCTGGTTCTGACTCCTGATACAACTCCCAATACCCATTCATCCCTCATTCTCACTGGGTTTATAGTTATGTGTAACTGTCACTGTGTCTGTCCCTTCCCTGCACTGCTGGTTCTGACTCCTGATACAACTCCCCAATACCCATTCATTCCTCATTCTCACTGGTTATAGTTATGTGTAACTGTCACTGTGTCTGTCCTTTCCCTTCCCTGCACTGCTGGTTCTGACTCCTGATACAACTCCCAATACCCATTCATTCCTCATTCTCACTGGGTTTATAGTTATGTGTAACTGTCACTGTGCCTTCCCTTCCCTGCACTGCTGGTTCTGACTCCTGATACAACTCCCCAATATCCATTCATTCCTCATTCTCACTGGGTTTATAGTTATGTGTAACTCACTGTGTCTGTCCCTTTCCCTTCTCTGCACTGCTGGTTCTGACTCCTGATACAACTCCCCAATTCCATTCATTCCTCATTCTCACTGGGTTTATAGTTATGTGTAACTGTCACTGTGTCTGTCCCTTTCCCTTCCCTGCACTGCTGGTTCTGACTCCTGATACAACTCCCCAATATCCATTCATTCCTCATTCTCACTGGGTTTATAGTTATGTGTAACTGTGTCTGTCCCTTTCCCTTCCCTGCACTGCTGGTTCTGACTCCTGATACAACTCCCCAATATCCATTCATCCCTCATTCTCACTGGGTTTATAGTTATGTGTAACTGTCACTGTGTCTGTCCCTTTCCCTTCCCTGCACTGCTGGTTCTGACTCCTGATACAACTCCCCAATACCCATTCATCCCTCATTCTCACTGGGTTTATAGTTATGTGTAACTGTCACTGTGTCTGTCTCTTTCCCTTCCCTGCACTGCTGGTTCTGACTCCTGATACAACTTCCCAATATCTTTTCTATTGCATTGGGTTGGAGTATAGTGGAACCCATTACCTGGGCAGCCATAACATAAGAGCCTTTATTGCTTTTCATTGAATTCCCTGCAGCAGAAAATGCAGCCATTGGCAGAACTCACACACACAGACACACACAGACACACACAGACACACACATATATACACAAATACACACACAGAATTGGATTTGCCAGTGAAACAAGGAGACTGAATGTGAGTGAATAAATGGCTGCAATTAACTCCGTTGCCGAAGGGGCTCATTACGATACATTTAGGGCCGCGGAATTGTATATATATATATATATGTTTCTGTGTGAGTGTAAGAAGCCGTGTGATTGGATGACAGAGTTACGCACTGTGCCTGGATGTCTCTTAGTTAAGTGACTGATACTGAGCAATAACCCGTAGAGCACAGCTGGGGGGGGGGGGAATACATGTTGTTTTTATGTAACTCGATCAGCTGTTGCAACACTGCCCCCTACAGCCCCCTGCCTGTAACTGCACTTTATATGCCCGCGCTGCCCTCGCCCCCAGAGCTCACTGATGTATGTCTGTGTGTGATAAACCAGGCGCGGGCACTGAAATCTGATTGTATTTACATTAAGTGACATCAGAGCAGCCAGCATTGCTATTCCCCTGTACTAAGCACAATTCAGCAGGAACAGCCCCCTAAGTTTGCTCATAGCCTGTACAGAGAGATACCATAAAACTATGGCACATAGGGATTCCCCTGTACTAAGCACAATTCAGCAGGAACAGCCCCTAAGTTTGCTCATAGCCTGTACAGAGAGATCCATAAACTATGGCACATAGGGATTCCCCTGTACTAAGCACAATTCAGCAGGAACAGTCCCTAAGTTTGCTCATAGCCTGTACAGAGAGATACCATAAAACTATGGCACATAGGGATTCCCCTGTACTAAGCACAATTCAGCAGGAACAGCCCCTAAGTTTGCTCATAGCCTGTACAGAGAGATACCATAAAACTATGGCACATAGGGATTCCCCTGTACTAAGCACAATTCAGCAGGAACAGCCCCCTAAGTTTGCCCATAGCCTGTACAGAGAGATACCATAAAACTATGGCACATAGGGATTCCCCTGTACTAAGCACAATTCAGCAGGAAAGCCCCCTAAGTTTGCCCATAGCCTGTACAGAGAGATACCATAACACTATGGCACATAGGATTCCCCTGTACTAAGCACAATTCAGCAGGAACAGCCCTAAGTTTGCTCATAGCCTGTACAGAGAGATACCATAAAACTATGGCACATAGGGATTCCCTGTACTAAGCACAATTCAGCAGAACAGCCCCTAAGTTTGCTCATAGCCTGTACAGAGAGATACCATAAAAACTATGGCACATAGGGATTCCCCTGTACTAAGCACAATTCAGCAGGAACAGCCCCTAAGTTTGCTCATAGCCTGTACAGAGAGATACCATAAAACTATGGCACATAGGGATTCCCCTGTACTAAGCACAATTCAGCAGGAACAGCCCCTAAGTTTGCTCATAGCCTGTACAGAGAGATACCATAAACTATGGCACATAGGGATTCCCCTGTACTAAGCACAATTCAGCAGGAACAGCCCCCTAAGTTTGCCCATAGCCTGTACAGAAGATACCATAAAAACTATGGCACATAGGGATTCCCCTGTACTAAGCACAATTCAGCAGGAACAGCCCCCTAAGTTTGCCCATAGCCTGTACAGAGAGATACCATAACACTATGGCACATAGGGATTCCCCTGTACTAAGCACAATTCAGCAGGAACAGCCCCAAAGTTTGCTCATAGCCTGTACAGAGAGATACCATAAAACTATGGCACATAGGGATTCCCCTGTACTAAGCACAATTCAGCAGGAACAGCCCTAAGTTTGCTCATAGCCAATTCAGTTTGGAATAGTAATCCCCTCTTGCAGCACATCAGCTTTTTGGTTTCTAGGGCTGCCGATCAAAGCAACAAAATGAGATTCTAGTGACTGTACAGGACACAAACAGTTAATTCAAATAAGAACTTTCCTCCCTTAATGAAGCTGATATCACATGGCTGATAATTACAGGTAATAAAGAAAGGATTAGGGAAAGCTGATACATTGTAACACAGAGATACTTCATACTACTCTATATATGAGCAGGATCCCGTTGCACAGTAAGTTACTGTAGGGGGAGATATAAAGGCATGTGGGGGGGCAAATTACCCCCTGGGGCAGGAGTGCAATAGGCGCAATAGGGAGAAACTGATGTTCCGCTGCTGTTTGTAGCTCAGTTACACAGTGAGTATAATTATATATATATATAGTGATTATATACATGAGCATCTCTGTCTCCATCACTGAGCGGGGGGGGCACTTAATGAATTCTATTTTTCATTATGAATATCATTAACTCCATCCAAACCAACAGCGATCCAGCAGCCGCCATCACCAGGTAACACAGGTATGTACATATCCCAGCATCCTTTGCTATAGTCACCCAACCTTGAGTTGTGTAAAATGAAGAAGGGCAAGATGGAGACAGTAGGGCAAGATGGAGACAGTAGGGCAATGGGAGACCACAGTAGGCAAGATGAGACAGTAGGAAGACAGTAGGGCAAGATGGGGACAGTAGGGGCAAGATGGGCAAGATGGCAGTAGGGCAAGATGGGGACAGTAGGGCAAGATGGAGACAGTAGGGCAAGATGGGTGGGGACAGTAGGGCAAGATCGAGACAGTAGGGCAAGATGGAGACAGTAGGGCAAGATGGCAGTAGGCAAGATGGGGGACAGTAGGGCAAGATGGAGACAGTAGGCAAGATGGGGACAGTGGGCAAGATGGGGACAGTTAGGCAAGATGGGACAGCAGCAGTAGGGCAGACAGTGGGACAGTAGGGATGGAGAGAGGGCAAGATGGGACAGTAGGGCAAGATGGGGACAGTAGGGCAAGATGGAGCAAAGATGGAGACAGTAGGGCAAGATGGACAGTAGGGCAAGATGGGACAGTAGGGCAAGATGGGACAGTAGGGCAGATGGGACAGTAGGGCAAATGGAGACAGTAGGCAAGATGGAGACAGGGCAAGATGGAGACACAGTAGGACAAGATGGGATAGGGACAGTAGGGCAGGAGGAGACAGTAGGGCAAGATGGGACAGTAGGGCAAGATGGATAGGGCAAGATGGAGACAGTAGGACAAGATACAGGGTAGGGCAAGATGGAGACAGTAGGGCAAGATGGGGACAGTAGCAAGATGGACAGTAGGGCAAGATGGCAGTAGGGCAAGATGGGACATAGGCAAGATGGAGACAGTAGGGCAAGATGGGAGACAGTAGGGCAAGATGGGGCACAGTAGGGCAAGATGGGGAAGTAGGGCAAGATGGAGACAGTAGGGCAAGATGGACACAAGATGGAGACAGTAAGACAAGTAGGCAAGATGGAGACAGTAGGCAAGATGGAGACAGTAGGGCAAGATGGAGACAGTAGGACAAGATGGAGACAGTAGGGCAAGATGGAGACAGTAGGCAAGATGGAGACAGATAGGGCACAGTAGGACAAGATGGAGACAGTGGGGCACAAAGGGTAGGACGGTGCTGGACCTTCTGAAGTTTGATTACAATGAAATGTTGGGCAGCAAAATTTGTACATTAAGAAGACTTAATTGATCTGTTCTGCGCCCAATGGCAGCATTTAATTATCCCAACTCAGCGCATTTACGGATTTGTATTCCCAGTTATAAACCAGCTGGGAGTTGTAGCTCAGCAACACATGACCATGCGAGACTAATTGATCAATGTTATTGGGATAGAAAAAACCCAGTTATTACTAAATGGGGCTTATTAACAAGTCAAGTGCAGGTAAGTGGCACGTACAGAGGAGCATCTCCATTCATTGTGTTGGGTGGGGGTCACTCAGTGTCTGCGTCAGAGAACTGCCCCCTGGTACGGGGTTACTTTCTATAGGAAAGTAGAACAGCACTCACAGTGGGGTAATATTATAGGGACAGTAATGCCCCCCATGCACTGAGCCCTGACCCCAACCCAACTGCCCCCTGTGGGATGGAACCCCGACTGTGAGCCTGACCCCCAACATCACTGCCCAACCTCACTAATGCCCCTGTGGCTGAATGGGAGCAACTCCCAGCAACACTGTTCCACCATCTAGTGGGAACCTTCCCAGAAGGGCAGGGGCAGTTATAGCAGCAAGGGGAGGGGGGACCCAACTGACCCCCTGTGGGATGGAACCCCGACTGTGAGCCTGACCCCCAACATCACTGCCCAACCTCACTAATGCCCTTGTGGCTGAATGGGAGCAACTCCCAGCAACACTGTTCCACCATCTAGTGGGAACCTTCCCAGAAGGGCAGGGGCAGTTATAGCAGCAAGGGGAGGGGGCAACCCAACTGACCCCCTGTGGGATGGAACCCCGACTGTGAGCCTGATCCCCAACATCACTGCCCAACCTCACTAATGCCCTTGTGGCTGAATGGGAGCAACTCCCAGCAACCCTGTTCCAATGTGAATGTTGGGGGGCAGGGATCCCCATAGTTTGGGCCATACAGTGTTTATACATGGGGGGGGGGCACAGACAGTAATTAACACCGTCACTGCTGGACACCTGTAAGGAAGTTATCACCGGGCAGCGGTTGGACGGCCGATACGTTATTACCTGCTACTGAGTCGCTGACCCGCTGGGCAGTAAAGCCCCCGTCTCGCTGGTAATTGGCACTTTTATTATGAGACAGTCTGTTCCCTGCTGGGAGTCACATCGAGACATCACAGGCTCCCGGGGAGAGACATTAAACTGTTAGAGAGTCTGCGGCTCAGCAACAAATATTCCCTCGGCCGAGGGCTGCGCCCCCCAGTCCTGTTACAGCAGCAATGAGCCCCCAATCCTGCGCTGACTGTAATTAAAGGGGATGTAAACACTCGTTGCTCATTTATAAACAGATTTGCACCTGGGCAGTAACCCATAGCAACCAATCAACAATTAGCTGTTTGTCAGCCAGCTGCAGGTTGAACAGTAAAAGCGATAATCTGATTGGTTACCGTCGGTTACTGCCCAGTGTATAAATGACCCCCATTGTCACTGATTGAAATACAGGTTCCTGCACCTACAGTATATAACGTATAGGAGGGGGTTGGGCCGGCTGGGAGTTGTAGTCCAGCAACATTGTAGTTTTGTTCCCCAGGTCTCGAGGGTCAGCAGCCTCATTAAAATGCAAGGGGATCCACCAATAAGATTCCCAGCTGTTTCCAGAGCTTGAAGCCTGCTGGGGTTTATTTATCAACACAATTTGCCCCTGGGCAGTAACCCAATAATAATTATTTGCTCTTGTCCCTGGCATTGCTTGTAAGGGGCAGAGGGTAAGGTGCATCCTGCAGTATTTCTGCCCCCCCCCCCAGGTACAAGGCAGGTTCACGTTGCTAGTGACCCCCCCCCATTAGAGCCCCCCCAGGTACAAGGCAGGTTTGTGTTGCCAGTGACCCCCCCATTAGAGCCCCCCCAGGTACAAGGCAGGTTTGTGTTGCCAGTGACCCCCCCATTAGAGCCCCCCCCCGGGTACAAGGCAGGTTCATGTTGCCAGTGCCCCCCCATTAGACCCCCCGGGTACAAGGCAGGTTCATGTTGCCAGTGACCCCCCATTAGAGCCCCCCCCGGGTACAAGGCAGGTTCATGTTGCCAGTGACCCCCCCATTAGAGCCCCCCCGGGTACAAGGCAGGTTCATGTTGCCAGTGCCCCCATTAGAGCCCCCCCCGGTACAAGGCAGGTTCATGTTGCCAGTGACCCCCCATTAGAGCCCCCCCGGGTACAAGGCAGGTTCATGTTGCCAGTGCCCCCCCATTAGAGCCCCCCCCCGGGTACAAGGCAGGTTCATGTTGCCAGTGCCCCCCCCCCATTAGAGCCCCCCCCCGGGTACAAGGCAGGTTCATGTTGCCAGTGACCCCCCCATAAGAGCCCCCCGGTACAAGGCAGGTTCATGTTGCCAGTGACCCCCCATTAGAGCCCCCCCGGGTACAAGGCAGTAGGACCCACAGAGATAGAGAAATAATGTAACAGGGAAAGGCATTAAATCCGAGCAGAGGAAACTCATTGTGGGAATTGAATCTGGGCTGCAATGAAGACAGATTATGGATGGGGCGATTGCTAAATGAGTTTTTTGTTCCCACATGTCGCTATAAATCAGGTTATTAATGCCCCCCCCCCCCCCCCCCCCCCCCCGGCACAGACATTACATTCCCATCATCCTCCCGGTATTTACCCATATCCTACACTCAGACTGCAACTGTCTCAATTGGGCCATGGGGGGGGCATTTCATTTTATAGCCCCTCCCCTTCAGCTGCTGCTGAACTATATTTCCCAGCATTCTCTGTCAGTCCCCCCCATACAGCTCTCTCCGGCGGGCTTTGCTTATCCAGGGAAGTTATGAGTTGTTAGGGGGAGGGATCGGGAAATATGGGGGAAAAAAAGAGTAATATTTGCAATTGGTCTTTATTTTTTATTATTTGTAGCTTTTTTAGTTATTTCATTTTCAGTTCAGCAGCTCTCCAGTTTGGAGTTTCAGCAGCTATTTGGTTGCTAGGGTCCAAGTTACCTTAGCAACCAGGGAGTGGTGTGAATGAGAGGCGGGTATATGAATAGGGGAGGGGCTGAATAGAAAGATAAGGAATAAAAAGTAACAATAACAATAAAACTGGAGCCTCACAGAGCAATAGGGTTTGGCTGCCGGGGTCAGTGACCCCCATTTGAAAGCTGCAAAGAGTCAGAAGGAGAAGGCAAATAAATTATAAGAAATAAATAATAAAGACCAAGGGGGGGGGGTAAGTAATTTGGCAGAAGGTGGCGCCACGCACTGTGCACCCCCGGCCTAAACTGGGCAGTGAGGGGCAGTAAGGGAGGAATGGAGGGAGGAAGGCCAGTGCCCCCGGGGGGGTAAATACAGGCAGAGAGTCCGGCCCTACGCTCCTAACTGCTTTCTGATTGGCCCCCCGGAGCCGCTGCGCCGGCCTGGCACACAGGGCAGATTTTGGCCTGGACCCGGCCCCCTCCCTCTCTATCCGTCCCTTCCTACGGTACCACTGGGCCCCACAGAACCAGCGGGACCCTCCCTGGGCTCATACACGGCACAAACAGTAAATACCGAACTCGCCCGATTTATCTTCCCGTTCGTTTCTCGCCGCGGCGCCGGGAGTTATTTTTATGAGCAGAAAATGAACGTCGAAAAGGAAATTGAAATTTTCAAATTGGTCGTTTTCTGCAGCGAGCGAGGAGCAGTCACATGACGGCGCCGAGATGGATCCTCGCCATTAACTGCACCATCGTTATATCGTCTGCCATTCATCGCGCCCCGCGGCGGCCATTTGTCTCTAGTTCCGCGTAGACTCAAATAAATACTGAACTGTTGTAATGATAAATACACAGGGTAACACTGGGGGGGGTGCCGGGCCCACCGAGACCCCCCACACCCCCCTGCCCGACCCATTCCCCCGAGCTCGCGTAAATTATCGGGTCTGGGCCCACCAGCTTTTTTACCAGTGCCCCATAGAGCTCAGATGGAGATTTGGTCTGGGCCCACCAGAACCGGGGCCCACCGGATTTTTTACCAGTGCCCCATGGAGCTCCGGCAGAGATTGGGTCTGGGCCCACCAGGACCAGGGCCCACTGGGTTTTTTACCAGTGCCCCATAGAGCTCAGATGGAGATTTGGTCTGGGCCCACCAGAACCGGGGCCCACCGGATTTTTTACCAGTGCCCCATAGAGCTCCAGCGGAGATTGGGTCTGGGCCCACCAGGACCGGAGCCCACCGGGTTTTTTACCAGTGCCCCAGGGAGCTCCGGCGCAGAGCAGGTCCGGGCCCCAGGGACCCACCAGGACCGGAGCCCACTGGGTTTTTTCCAGGCCAGTCCGACCCAGTAATGACAGTGTTTGTCTCTCCCATCGATGTGGGACAATGAGAAGTGATAATGGGACATGGAATCTTCTAGTTTTTTCCAAAATAACCACAGTGGCCCAATCTGGCTAGTGAGTGGCCCAATCTGGCTAGTGAGTGGCCCAATCTGGCTAGTGAGTGGCCCATAGCTGGGCTTCTAAATCCATAATCAAATCCTGACAAATAGAACATCCCCCTGGGGACAATAGTGGGGCCCATAGATGCGTCTGGCCACCCAAAAATATCAGGGTGGGAGTCGGGGGTCTCGGCTGCACCAAACTGCCAGCAGCTTCAGTCTATGTCCCCACCCAGTGCCCCCCGGGGGTAACATGTTGCTCCCCAACCCCTTGGATGTTGCTCACAGCGGCCTCACGTGATTATTTTTGAATTCCCAGCTTAGGGGCAAAGTTTTGGTTCCATAAAAACCTGCTGTGATGCCAAACAGAACCTCCTGTAGGTGCCGGCCCATATAGGGGCTACCAAGCAGCCAATGATAGCCCTTGTTTTGTACCCCAGGGACTTTATTTCATGCTTGTGTTGCTCCCCAACACTCTTTTCATTTGAATGTGGGTTGGGGCCCCCCCGGTCCAAATCCATTAAAAGATCTGAGGTTTCCGTGCGTATGGTGAGATGATGAGGCGCCCGATATTGGCCAAAGCCTTGGGCACCACCGATTGGGCCAAGGTGGGAAACTCTGATTGGGCGCCTGAAAACTGGCAATTGTTTAGTACTGAATGGACAGATTGGGGCAGAATTATTTGGCTTCTATGTGCGGATCTGAGTGTTAGTTTAGTTTCCTGCGACCAATCATTATTGTAGCGTGTATGGCCACCTACAGACATAAACGGGCCAATACATGAGCGGATCTCCTATGCTCTCGGCCCACGTACACTGGGGCATTAGCAGGAGGAGTGCCCCAACCTGCCCAATCCCAAACTAGGGTTGGCCATTTGGTTTCTCCTGGCAGGGGGCAAATTGGTAATGTCACAGGGTGGGGCAAATTGGTAATGTCACAGGGTGGGGCAAATCGGTAATGTCACAGGGTGGGGCAAATCGGTAATGTCACAGGGTGGGGCAAATCGGTAATGTCACAGGGTGGGGCAATCACCGCACCAATCTCAGCGAGTCCTGTGTGGTTTTTCCTAATTTTTGGGTGTCCGGGGCAAAACCGGCCCCCCTATCCTACACTGAACCCCCATTGGTAACTACGCTCAGCACATTCATTTGTAGCAAGTGCCTTTATTCAGGCCGGAGTCACTGCAATGAGCCCCATGGGTCTCCCCGTGCCGCCCCCCCATCACTGCATGAATAACCCCCATAAGAACAATGTTCCACCCAGCGGGGGGCTTGTGTGAATTGACCCCTCTGAGCTTCCTTAGCAATAAAACCCCAATAATGAACTTCAAGATAAACAACAAACAGCAAAGATGAACAACGAAGAGGAATCCGCTTGGGGCCGAGCGTCAGCTCCGCGGGTCAGAGGCTTCAGTCGGCTCAGATTGAGTCGCTTGTTAATTTACTGCTGTTTGTCTGCGGCACAAGCGCCGGCTCCCCGGGGGGGGGGCCAATTTGTATTTATACGAACGGAGAGTCGGGTAATTAAACATTCACTAACGGGGCTCATTAGCTTTATATTCTCTCCTGGAGCCGAGAGATTCATTCTGCACCCTGAGTTTGTCTGCCCCCCCCAAATATTCATAGACTTCCCCGGGTCACTATCGCCCCATTATTGCCCCATTATTGCCCCTCAGGCCTGGCCAGTCGCTCATCAACCCGGTCTGGCCTGTCTACACTCACTCACCCCCGGTCTGGCCTGTCCTACACTCACTCACCCCGTCTGCCTGTCTGGTCTGGCTGTCCTACACTCACCCCCGGTCTGGCCTGTCTACACTCACTCACCCCGGTCTGGCCTGTCCTACACTCACCCCTGGTCTGGCTGTCCTACACCTCACCCGTCTGGCCTGTCCTTCACTCACCCCGTCTGGCCTGTCACCACTCACTCCCCCGGGCCTGGCCTGTCCCACACACTCCCCCGGTTGGCCTGTCCCACACTCACTCACCCCCGGTCTGGCCTGTCCTACACTCACTCACCCCGGTTGGCTGTCTACCTCACTCACCCCGGTCTGGCCTGTCACACTCACTCACCCCGTCCTGGCCTGTCCTACACTCACTCACCCCGGTCTGGCCTGTCCACACACTCACTCACCCCGTCTGGCCTGTCCTGCCTCCTCACCCCCGTCTGCCTGTCCCACTCACTACCCCCGGTCTGGCCTGTCCTGTCCCACACTCACTCACCCCCGGTCTGGGCCTGTCCTACACTCACTCACCCCCGGTCTGGCCTGTCTACAACTCACTCACACTCATCACCCCCGGTCTGGCCTGTCCTACACTCACTCACCCCGGTCTGGCCTGTCCTACACTCACTCACCCCGGTCTGGCCAGTCCACACTCACTCACCCCCGTCTGGCCTGTCCTGCACTCACTCACCCCCGTCTGGCCTGTCCTACACTCACTCACCCCCGGTCTGGCCCAGTCCTCACTCACCCGGTCTGGCCTGTCCTCACTCACTCACCCCCGGTCTGGCTGTCACTCACTCACCCCGGTCTGGTCCTACACTCACTCACCCCGGTCTGGCCTGTCCCAACTCACTCACCCCGGTCTGGCCTGTCCCTCACTCACTCCCCGGTCTGGCCTGTCCACCACTCACTCAACCCCCGGTCCCACACTCACTCACCCCGTCTGGCCAGCGAGGCTCGTAGCCCACAGCCCTGCGCAAACACAAACCTAACGGCGCAGCAGAACCGACTCGTGTGTTTGAGCCCAGAGCAGCGCCGGCGCCGGTTCCTTTGGGGAGCGCCCGTCTCTCGCTGCTGCCGGAAACTCACATATTTCTTAGAGAAAAACATGAAGTTGAACTTTTGGAGAAGAATTAAACCCCAGCAGCGAGCGCGCGTCATTGGCTGGAACATTGGCAGCGGGGCTTACGCTCTAAATTCGCTAAAAATGAGCAGCTTTTCTGTCTGTGGCTTCCAATACCCGAAATGACAGCGACAGAGGGAAAAGCGTCATCTTGTGGCCCCGGGGGGAGCGCCGAGCAGCCCAGAGCGTGTCTCCCCCTGCAGGTCTCTAATAAGGCTGAACACTCGCTGCCCCACTGAGAGTCTAATAACCCGGCTGTCTCCTGTCGGACTGGATCTGCCACTCGCTTGTGTGTTTAATAGAGACCGCAATGAGCAAAGAGACCGCCGCGGATCAATATGGCAGCAAGATGCAAAGTGAGTCCAATCCGGCCCATCGGCACCAGAACGCACGGATCATCGCTTTATACGCAACGCAATTAATTAGCAGTTAATTAGCCAATGTTGGGATGTGCGGCTCCTAGCCAATAAATAAACCCGGTAATTAATGGCCGACGTGACCGTGAGCAGATTGGTTTAGTGCCCATTAGTGACGCTCACGTTTCAATAGAGATGAATGGGGATTGGGGGAAACCGACCCATAAGTCTATTCTCATTCGCTGGCAGAACGGACCCAGGAGGGAGCAGGATACAGGCACTTTCTATATACACTGGGGGAGGGGCTACTAAAGGGAAAGTTGTCTCCCTGTGGGGTCCAGTTGGGTTCTTGTACCCCTATATTACTGGGCAGTATTTGGGCAGATGGCGTGGGGTTTCACAGTAGGGCAAGATGGAGACAGTAGGGCAAGATGGAGACAGTAGGGCAAGATGGAGACAGTGGGGCAAGATGGAGACAGTAGGACAAGATGGGGACAGTAGGGCAAGATGGAGACAGTGGGGCAAGATGGAGACAGTGGGGCAAGATGGAGACAGTAGGGCAAGATGGAGACAGTAGGGCAAGATGGAGACAGTAGGACAAGATGGGGACAGTGGGGTGGGGCAAGATGGAGACAGTGGGGCAAGATGGAGTAGGGCAGACAAGGGAGCAAGATGGAGACAGTAGGGCAAAGATGGGGACAGTAGGGCAAGATGGAGACAGTAGGCAAGATGGGGACAGTTGGAGAAGTAGGACAAGATGGAGACAGTAGGAAAAGATGAGACAGTAGGGCAAGATGGAGACAGTAGGAAAGATGGAGACAGTAGGGCAAGATGGAGACAGTAGGGAGACAGTAGGGCAAGATGGAGACAGTAGGGCAAGATGGAGACAGTAGGGCAAGATGGAGACAGTAGGGCAAGATGGAGACAGTAGGGCAAGATGGAGACAGTAGGGCAAGATGACCCAAATGTCAATTCACCAGCTCAGAGCAGAAGCAATGTTTATTTCCTTTAGGAGGATGAAGAACTTATCTTGGCTGGATAAGAGCAGAAGTCACTGATATTTTACCCCCCCCCCCCATGGAATGATCTGCCTGAAGCTGATAACCTACCCCCCCCCCAGGGCAGAATCACTGCGCAGATTTCAGTGACACTCAGAGGAGACGTTGGAATCCAATTCCCAGACTCGGGGGCCGTTCCGGGGGGAAGATTATTGAGAGGCGCAGATCATGAATCTCATTTAGATGCTATCGGCCCCGAGTCGCCCCTGGAATTACAAGGAGGGTCCGACTGCAGCTCCCAGTGTGTCTCTATGGGACCGGGGGGGGGGGGGGTAAATAAAATTCTGCATTTACAGCACGTGGGTCTTTATTATAGAAATAATAATTGGTTTCTGTCCGACCATCAGAGGCTTCTGTTACATTAATATTGTGTTTATTCTGCCCGATACACTTTGTACCTGTAATTACTGGGCTTGTTCCGACTCCGTAGCTCCGGGATTATATTGTCTCTCCCATGTACCTTCCCTGAAACACTATACTTCTATTTCTACCTGGGAGGGAGCTGCCATATTGCAGTACAGTCCATTTCCGTATACTGGTTTTCATTAGTATGGGTGGGAGACACCATATTGTCTCTCTTAGGGGAACCCAAGGGTGATGCGCCCCATAATTCCAAGAGCCACAGTACAAGGAACCCCCCAAAATAACTCACTAAGCAAGAAATCAGATCAGTCAAACTACATCATGATGAAGAGCCCCTTCCTATGCTGATGGTGAGATCCCCTTTCCTCCCCACCCCCAATGTATCACTCATTCCCCCTCTCTGGGTAGGGAATCCCATAACCTGACTGCCCTTACAGTAAGGAACCCCTTCCTATGCTGATGGTGAGATCCCCTTTCCCTCCCCACCCCCAATGTATCACTCCCTCTCTTGGTAGGGAACCCATAACCTGACTGCCCTTACAGTAAGGAACCCCTTCCTATGCTGATGGTGAGATCCCCTTTCCTCCCCACCCCCAATGTATCACTCATTCCCCTCTCTTGGTAGGGAATCCATAACCTGACTGCCCTTACAGTAAGGAACCCCTTCCTATGCTGATGGTGAGATCCCCTTTCCTCCCCACCCTTAATGAATCACTCATTCCCCCTCTTTTGGTAGGGAACCCCATAACCTGACCGCCCTTACAGTAAAGAACCCCTTCCTATGCTGATGGTGAGATCCCCTTTCCCTCCCCACCCCCAATGTATCACTCATTCCCCCTCTCTTGGTAGGGAATCCCATAACCTGACTGCCCTTACAGTAAGGAACCCCTTCCTATGCTGATGGTGAGATCCCCTTTCCCCCCCCCCCCCCCAATGAATCACTCATTCCCCTCTCTGGGTAGGGAATCCATAACCTGACTGCCCTTACAGTAAGGAACCCCTTCCTATGCTGATGGTGAGATCCCCTTTCCCTCCCCACCCCCAATGTATCACTCATTCCCCCTCTCTTGGTAGGGAACCCCATAACCTGACTGCCCTTACAGTAAGGAACCCCTTCCTATGCTGATGGTGAGATCCCCTTTCCTCCCCACCCCCAATGTATCACTCATTCCCCCTCTCTTGGTAGGGAATCCCATAACCTGACTGCCCTTACAGTAAGGAACCCCTTCCTATGCTGATGGTGAGATCCCCTTTCTCCCCACCCTTAATGAATCACTCATTCCCCTCTTTTGGTAGGAACCCCATAACCTGACCGCCCTTACAGTAAAGAACCCCTTCCTATGCTGATGGTGAGATCCCCTTTCCCTCCCCCCCCAATGTATCACTCATTCCCCCTCTCTTGGTAGGGAATCCCATAACCTGACTGCCCTTACAGTAAGGAACCCCTTCCTATGCTGATGGTGAGATCCCCTTTCCTCCCCACCCCCAATGAATCACTCATTCCCCTCTCTGGGTAGGGAACCCCATAACCTGACTGCCCTTACAGTAAGGAACCCCTTCCTATGCTGATAGTGAGATCCCCTTTCCTCCACCCCCAGTGTATCACGCATTCCCCCTCTCTTGGTAGGGAACCCCATAACCTGACTGCCCTTACAGTAAGGAGCCCTTCCTATGCTGATGGTGAGATCTCCTTCCCTCCCACCCCCAATGTATCACTCATGCCCCCTCTGGGTAGGGAACCCCATAACTTGACTGCCCTTACAGTAAGGAACCCTTCCTATGCTGATGGTGAGATCCCCTTTCCTCCCACCCCCAATGTATCACTCATGCCCCCTCTCTGGGTAGGGAACCCCATAACTTGACTGCCCTTACAGTAAGAAACCCCCTTCCTATGCTGATGGTGAGATCCCCTTTCCTCCCCCCCTTCCCAATGTATCACTCATTCCCCCTCTCTCGGTAAGGAATCCCATAACCTGACTGCCCTTACAGTAAGGAACCCCTTCCTATGCTGATGGTGAGATCCCCTTTCCTCCCCACCCCCAATGTATCACTCATTCCCAGAAATGGGCCCGATGTTATTGATTTTTTTACCCCCCCACTTATTTTCCATAAAAAAAATCAATTTTCATTCCATATTCATAATTTTGCCACATTTTTGCCTCGCCTGCAGAATAGGAATAACACGTAGAAAACAATAAAACTGTAAATTAATTCAGAGCAACGTTAGGAAATTGCCGGCCATGATTTACGGCGAACGTCGGCCATTTTTCAGGACTAACGAGGACTCGGAGTGACTGGCCCGGGGCAATACTGCTCATCTCTCCTACTTGTGCCCCCTCCTGTTCTATAATAACCTCCCCAGCCTTAGCGCCCCCCCATACGTGCCAGCGCAGCGCAGGTTAATGTACCAGTGCAGCCCGCGGGGCTTACGCTTTATTGGATTTTACAGTAACATTTACAGATAGACGCGCGCCGGCCGGGACAAGATATTATTTCTAATATTGGATTTTAGCGACGGAAAACAAAAGAAATAGAAAAACTGAAATTGCGGAAACAATAAAGAAAACGTTCAGATAATGGGAATTTTCTCTCTATTTCCCTGTAACGGAACCGCTTGTTATTTCTGATATTTAGTTTCCAGAGAGTTTCACCCCAGGGCAGAAGCGCAGGGGTAATTACCTCTGCCAGTTGCCCTTTGGTTTGGCATTATCAGCTCTACTGGGGGGGCTGGTATATTATATTATATTATTATACAGGGACTCAGGGAACTTACCTTCTGGCAGCCGGGTAAACTAGAGAGACTGGTTAGTACTGGGAGATACTGGGAACCCTGGCATATAGGGTATATATAGGGTATATATAGGGTATATATAGGGTATATATAGGGTATATATAGGGTATATATAGGGTATATATAGGGTATATATAAGGAAGGGATGTTGCACCAACCCCACTGGGAATGGCAGCGGCCAATGATTGCCCAGGTCAGACAATAGCAGCGACCCCATTCATATCATGAAGAAATGACATTTAATAAGTGGTGCTGTTGCTAAGTAAATACACATGGCAACGCTAGAGAAATAACGGCTTCTTCCTCTGGTTCTTGGAGCCAAATGTTCCCTGGCAGTTGCGACTCCTGCACAATGTAGCACAAATAGGCTGCCAGGCAGGACTAAATACACTTTATACACTAGGCCAAACTACCTATAGGGTGGCGGCGGGGGGGGCGGGTAGGGTTGACACCTGTCCGGCTTTGACCCGGACCACCCGGTTATCGTAGGGGCGGTACTGTTCAAAACCTCCTGCCTGGTTTTCCAAATTAGGACTGAGATTGACGCGGTGATTGGCCAATTGAAGCGTCATAGCCCCGCCCAGTGACATCTCTGCCACGCCTATTTCCTGTCCCATGACATCACAGCCCGCCTCTTCCTCATCCCCTATTACATCACCGCCTGCCCCCTGCCAGAGGGGGCGACCCTAGGCTTGGGCAATAGGGGAGCCCAAATAGTGGGGTCTGCTGTATTGCAGCCCCCCCCAATCCTACCGGGAGGTGGGGGTGCTCCTCTTCCCATCAGTGGCAGATTAATTGCACCCAATACCCCCCCAGTTCTACCTACAATCATATTAATGACTGACCCAAGAGCTACAGGCCAAGCAGATAGTGCCCAGGCTTGAACTGAACCCAGGGCTGTGCCAACCTTTGCCCCGCCCACATCTCACTGCCGTGTCACATGTCCAACTGCAGGAGGGTGGGGCCTGTTTTGGGGTTTAGAATTAGGGGGAAATGTGTTCCGTTCCCTCGGCAGGGATCCTACGGAACCAGGAATAGAGAATCCAGCACCGCAGGATCCCAACTGGATCGGGGTGAGATTTATTTGCCCCCCGGCCAGGAAGTGCCCCGTGTTGCAGAATGCCTTTGTTAATATGAAATTCCACTATTTCATTATTATTGTTATTATTATTATTATTATTATCTCTCAGTGAGCAAAGCTGGAAGGTTTGGGGCACAGAGGAGTCACGGTACCAGCAGAACCATTGGGTCCATACAAGAAGCAGGAAATCATTAACAGAACCGATTCCAGCCAATGACAAAGAGCCCCCAGGGGCAGATAGATGGGGGGCTGCTAGAGCTCTGGGGGAGCTGAGAAGAAACATCAGGAAGGAATCCCATTTCTGCGCATAGAGGGTTCTCATTGGCCGATAAGGGGGTTCTATTCATTTCATTGTCTGGCCCAGAAATCTCCCCGGCCCCCAGCGCCGGCGCCGCCTCCTGACCCAAAGCCACAAGCAGTTTCTGGGATTCACTTCATTGTTACAAATTGATTTGCAGCTTGAAAGCCTCTCGTTTCCTTCTGCGAATGCTCATTCAAGGGGAAGTAAACCCTCCTTTATGTCAATCATTGAAATCCTGGGCCAGTGTCATGTTTCTCTCTTCTTACTGATCCAGTTTAATGTTACAAATAATATTTCTAATACAGTCCATTTGGGTCGGCCAATCACTTCCAGGGTCTGTCACTATCTGTGAGATCTCAATGAGACTGCTGCCTTCCCAGAGACTGCTCACATAGAGAGATCACTGGGCCGGGGATGAAACACTGGAACATCGGGCAGGGGGATGGGCTGCTGTTAGTGGTTCTGTCATAGAGACACTGGGTTTAACCCTTCCGGCTCCAGGAACAAATAACATGGGATCAGACTGACCAGGAGGAATTTTTATTGGAGACTTTTTTTGCATATTAATGAGGCCTGCTGTTTAACCCTGAATTTGCTGGATTACGGCTCCCAGCGTGATTTAACCCAACGCTAGACAGTAGTGATGAGCGAATCTGTCCCATTTAGAAATTCAAAAAACTGCAGCAAAATTCATGAAACGGCAGAAAATGTGCGAAATGCGATTCCATGACTTCGCTCATCATTATTCATCGCTACTAGCCAATCATTGAGCTGTGTCTTTAGAAAGCTCCGAATCCATTCGTTTTGGGTTCGGCTGAACCCCGAATACCTCCCGAAAGATTCGTCCGAATACCAAACTGATACGAGCTAAGAAATGGAAGCGTGCGCTCCATGTTCACGTGACCAAAAGTCACATGATTTCAGGGTCGAACTGCCCCTAATGGGCCCCGGCGGCCCAGACCCAACCCCTGTGGGTGCTCCCCCACCCACAGGAGTCCCTCCCTTGGTGCATTTCACATTGGGCAGTGGCTGGGACCCCTGTTGGGGGGATGACGGGGGCCACTGCGGGGGACACGGCCGGCGGGGCACCTTGGGCGGCATCCCAAGTGGGCTCTTCACCCCCCCAGTCCAACCCTGCATGATACTAAGGATTCTGATTCAGTTGGGCCAGACACCAGGGTTCCATGCCGGGGGCCCGGGGGCCCATACAGAGCCGCACGTGGGTCTCATTGCCAAGAGAATCCGTATTAATCCGCCCCTTTGTCGCGGTTCCAGTTCCAGTCGTTACAGCTCTGATGGTTCAGGATCCATAACGATTAATCAAATATTAATTACTCCGAGAGGAGAGAAACTCACTTGTCCCTTCAGGGAACGAGTTCCGGTAACGAGGGACTCTCTAATTAAACAGCACTGAGCTCCTTTATCCCTTTCTGTTGGGGTCTATGGGGCCCCTAATGGTCCCTGGTACGGTCCTTACCCCCCTCCTGTTGGAAATCCATTTGGTTTCTTCCGCTCTAACCAATCTCATAGTCATGTCTGACGCTCTCCTAGTTAAACTGGTCAGAGACACCACCAGGCAGCAGGGCTTTATCTAAACCCCAGAGATAAAGGGCAACTAAACTGTGAGACTATTCTGATCCTGGGTGTGTAGAATTCCTGCCATAAAGCGAGACTGGGCTGCTGTTTTGTGCCAGAGAGTTTGTTTTTTGGGCTAAAACTCCCAGGATTCCAAACGTGGTTCGAAAACTCAAATGTCCCCTATTTATTAAGTGCAAACCCCCCCGAAAACTCGAATGTCCCCTATTTATTAAGTGCAAACCCCCCCGAAAACTCGAATGTCCCCTATTAATTGAGTGCAAACCCCCCCGAAAACTCGAATGTAAAACTAAAATCTTGGGAGTTTCTGTAGGAGCCAATGGGAGTCGCCCAAGGCGGAGTCATGTGATATTTTCAGTTTGAGTTTTTCAAATTAGTAAAAAACTCTCCAATTAAAAATGGATAAATGAGCCCATTATAATGAGGTCTTTCTTTTTGCCCCCCCCCCCCACTGTATTTGATGTATTTAATACTATAATTGACATTAAAGGGGGTCATTCACCTTTACGTTAACTCTTAGTATGTTATAAAAAGGTCAGTTCGAAGAAACTTTTTAATTGGTCTTCATTCATTTCATAGTTTTTTAATTATTTTCCTCCTTCTGACTCTTTGCGGCTTTCAAATGGGGGTCACTGACCCCGGCAGCCAAACCCTATTGCTCTGTGAGGCTCCAGTTTTATTGTTATTGTTACTTTTTATTCCTTATCTTTCTATTCAGCCCCTCTCCTATTCATATTCCTGTCTCTCATTCAAACCACTCCCTGGTTACTAAGGTAATTGGGACCCTAGCAACCAGATAGTTGGTGAAACCCCAGACTGGAGAGCTACTGAACAAAGAGTAACTAAAAACTAAAAAAACCCACAAATAATAAAAAATGAAGACCAATTGCAACTTGTCTCAGAATATCCCTCTCTATATTATACTAAAAGTGAACTCAAAGGTGAACTTCCCCTTTAATAGATTTGTTAGGAAACGGCTACTTGGAAAACATTGGGCTTTGTTACCCAGTGATCTCTGTATGTGCAGATGAGCACCTAGTAACGCCCTTAGCAACTGTCAAGATGCTTGCACTCTAATGAACCATGTCACACTGGAAAGAGACAGTTATGACAGTGGGGGGGGGGGGGTCTCGCTCTATTGGGGTTAATACAACAGAAATCAACTTTTTTCCCTGTTACATTTGACACTATCCCATTATTCCAAGGTGCAAATACAGGTATGGGATCCATTATCCGGAAACCCATTATCCAGAAACCGTCCAATTGGGTTTATTTAACGTTCCAATGATATTTAAGTAGAGTTAAAGAGGTAGTTTCGCCTTTGAATTAACTCTTAATATGATGAAGAGAGACAGTTTGCAATTGGTCTTCATTATTATTATTATTATTGAACTTTTTGTTCAGCAGCTCTCCAGTTATGAATTTTAGCAGCTGGTTGCTAGGGTTCAAATTAACCTAGCAACCAGGCAGTGGTTTGAAAGAGAGACAGGAATATAAATAGAGGAGGGGCCTAAATAAAAAGACAAGTACCGATATGCCCGCCTTGTACCCTAGGGCCAATGAGGAGGCCTGTCGGAGGGCCCCATGCAGGGGCAGATAAGCCTTTAGTTTGAACATTTCCCATGATGCACTGCTTCCTTATGGGCCCCTATGGCCGCAGCCTCACATTATTCTTGGATTTGTTGCTTATAATTAGATTTTATGCTTTTAGGCAGCAGTGAGTGCAGTTCAGCAGCCCCCACAGAGCCGGGCGGAGATACCGGGGGGACCGGGGGCCCCATTAGCCCTGAAACCGGATCCAAGAGACGTCGATACACGGGGTCTCTCTCTCTCTAACGACCTTTCCCTTCCGAGTCTTGGGTTTCCCTGTCGATGAAACCATTAACGATAATGAGAGGAAATGAATGTGCCTAATTCCTCTACAATTACCCGTTTCCAAGGTGTCGGAAGAGGAATTCCGGGGGAATCGATCCAGCAGGAACAGCCCATTAGGCAGATTCTGTATAGAGATATTCAATTGCCTCAGAACGTACAAATGAGCCTTATTAGGCACCATCTAGTGTAGAACTGCAACTCCCAGCATTCCCTGCTAGCCCAGGGTTGCTAAGGAAGACATATAAACCTTCCATAAAGGGCTAACGTTTGTTGGGAGCTGTAGTTCAGCAACATCAGGGACTGGAATATAAGTAGTGATGAGCGAATCTGTTCCGTTTCGCTTCACTGAATAATTTGCGAATCTTTCAAAAGATCCGCAAAACAGAGAAAAATTTGCGAAATAGCGAAAATGTCGTTCGGCAAAAAAAATTGTCGCCCGCAGCTATTATTTTGTCGCAGGGCTATTATTTTGTCACCCGCGGCTATTATTTTGTCGCACGGCTATTATTTTGTCGCCCGCAGCTATTATTTTGTCGCCCCCGCAGCTATTATTTTGTCGCACGGCTATTATTTTCTCGTCCACGGCTATTATTTAGTTGCACGGTTATTATTTTGTCACCTGTGGCTATTATTTTGTCACCCGTGGCTATTATTTTGTCGCACGGCTATTATTTTGTCGCCCGCGGCTATTATTTAGTTGCACGGTTATTATTTTGTCACCTGTGGCTATTATTTTGTCGCCTGTGGCTATTATTTTGTCACCCGGGGCTATTATTTTGTCGCACGGATATTCTTTTGTCGCCTGTGGCTATTATTTCGTCACGTGGCTATTCTTTTGGTGCCCACAACTATTCTTTTTTGATGCCGGCGACAAATTTTGGACGTGTGGCGAATTTTTCAGGGGCAAATTTTTTTCATCCGTTTCTCGAAACAATCCGCCAATGGCGAAACACGGAAATTCGCCGCGAATCCATGCCTGGCGAAACATTTTGCCCATCACTAAATATAAGGAGCTGCCATTCCTTACTATGGGAAATACCCTGTATAGAGGCCTATGGGGCCCAGTGGCCCCCTAACACCTTGGAAACCATCTTGAGAACCCCCTTCCCTAGGGCAGTGGTCAAACCCCTCCTTCAAGAAAAAGCAAAATTAGAGAAAAATGAAAGAAATTAGTGATTTGGGCAAAACCTAAGCAGCTACAGCTTTGGGCCCCATAAGGGGGAGCAGTCCCACAGGTTGGGGGCCGGAACCCCAGTGACCCCCTGAATAAGGACTTCTGGTTAGTACCGGGGGGCCGGAATAGTTATGGGACACTCTCGTTCCTGTTTATTACAATTGTGCGCCCCACGGAGGAGACGTAGTAGAGGGCAGTTTCCCCAGTATTGCCCCCCCCCCAAACTGTAGGAACTAATGGACCCCTATTAGGGGATTCTTTTGTATTTTAATGGTGCCGCTTACCCAGGAGAGCCGGGGAAATGTTTTATTGAGTCATATCGCTTTAAGAATACAACCCCAATGTTGCTGGACTACAACTCCCACGGTGGCTTTGACCCAGGCACTCCTCCCCCATTTCCCAATTGCCAGCGGGGTTCACACCTAGGCAGGGGGTAGGGACCCCTAAGGTGACAGCACTGGTGGGCCCAGGACACCCCAGTCCAACCCTGGGTGTAACTACACGGGAGGCAGACCCTGCGGCTGCATGTTACTGTGGACCCAGTAACATCTTTTTTTGTACATCGCTGCGGAATATGTTGGTGCTTTATAAATAAATGTTAATAATAATAATAATAATAATCTCATTTATAAACTCATTCCCTAGCTGTGCGTCCTGCCTGTGGGCTGAGCCCTGCCCCCTTGTTCATTTGCCGGAAGGTCCGGGGAGGCTGTTAAATTAATACCCCACAAGTTCTAGGGTCCCCCCACAAAATGCCAAATGTCTTGCACTTGGGGGGGTCAGTTTATCAGGATCCTGATCCGACCCTGTGTGTTCTGCCCCCGTGGATACAGATCTGATTGGCTGCAGAACGCAGGGCAGGAAGGCTGACGGCCCCGGGGGGGTGGAAATTAATTCACTTACACCCAGAGTTACCCCATGGGGCTGAACCAGAGAGGGAAGTTGCCCCCCGATAAACAGGGGCATCAGTCAGTGACTAACAGCCCCCCCCCCAGCGCCTCCGTTTGGTAACAGAACATTTATTTATTCCGAGCAGAAGGTTCTTCTCACCCAGAAATCTCATTTGCACATTCCCCAAAGTGCAACAAAAAAAGGAAAAAATAGAAATAAAACAGCAGTTTGGGTCTAACGAGTCTTCTCAAAGGAGGCTCAGGGCACAGGGTATTGGGGGCAGTTTGTACAGTGCCCCCCCCCGGACTGATTATGTGGGTTTAGCAGCCGTTACAGTTTCCCTGTACTTTCCTACCCCCCCCCCCCCCCCAGGGTAAGCAGGGTATCAGGCCAGTGAGCTATTAGAGTTGCCCCTGAGGGGGGTAAATGATTTATTTGCCTCGACATCTGACTTCCTAAGAGCAACACAAATACAGTCTCCAGTCACAGGGTAACAATGTTACAATAGGAATTCTACCTTAGTTGCCCCTCCTGCCCCCCCGGGGTGTCGCCTACATAGTCACTGGCAGTTCCCACTGTCGCCATTGCCCTTCCCTCCCCGAGACCCAATCAAATGATCAAATCATTAGGATTTTTGCAGTGCAAATGATCCGACCAATGAACCTTTCTGCAGGAGATCAGAGAAATCTTCCCTATAGTTTGCATTCCTTTCTGGCCAATCAGCTCCTGTGCCTCCAGGGTCCCCTCAGGGGAGTGATCTGATTGGCTGGGAGGCGGGAGAAGTGCCTGAAGCTGGCTGGGAGCCCCGGGGTACATTTGGCAAAGAGTGAGGATTGAGGGAAAGTCTGGTGAAGCCCAAGTTACAAGGTCGGACCAGAGGATGTCAAGGAGCCCCTGCTGCAACTCCCAGCTAAAGAGACTGCCCGGGAGAGAGCGCTCTGCTGAGGTCTAAAGCTCCATCTGCACCGAGAGATCCCTGCCAAGGTGCAGGCACAACTGGGCTCCGTGGCACTAGGCCCATAGGAACCACGGCACAATGGGTTTATCCATCCCAACGTGAGCGCCGGCCAGAGAATGGAGTGGTGATCACATGGGATCAGTCGATCAAGGTGATTAGTGGTGCCGGGGAGATTTATGGGAAGATTTTATTGGCCAGAGACCATAAAGTGCATGGATAGAGAGTTCCTGGAGCCGGGCCAGACCATTCCGCTCCCCACGGGGGGATCCAATAAAGCTAATGAGCCCTGCACTTAAGTAAAAGGCCTTTCCCTTTATATTCGCCCGTCACGTGTCTCCCAACTTCCCATCGTCTAACTGAGGCCCCTTTACTCTCATTTATGGGATTTATGGGATTTATGTGGCTCCAGCGAGACCTGAGCTAAAATCTGAGAAAATACGTAAAAAGGCATCAGGCACAAACTTGGCACCGAGAGTTGGGTTGGGATTTGGTGTATTAAAGGAACAGTAACACCAAAAAATGTAATTGTTTTAAAGTAACTAAAATATAATGTGTACGGTACAATGGGGCTTTATCTGTTATCTGTTATGAAACATGTGCCTACAGTAGGGCAAGATGGAGACAGTAGGGCAAGATGGAGACAGTAGGGCAAGATGGAGACAGTAGGGCAAGATGGAGACAGTAGGGCAAGATGGAGACAGTAGGGCAAGATGGACAGCACAGTAGGCAAGGGCATGGAGACAGTAGGCAAGACAGTAGGGCAAGATGGAGACAGTAGGGAAAGATGGAGACAGTAGGGCAAGATGGAGACAGTAGGGCAAGTGGAGACAGTAGGGCAAGATGGGGACAGTAGGGCAAGATGGAGACAGTAGGGCAAGATGGGGACAGTAGGCGCAAAGATGGGCGACAATAGGGCAAGATGGAACAGTAGGGGCAAGAGGAGACAATAGGGCAAGATGGAGACAGTACAGGGCAAGATGAAGACAATAGGGCAAAGATGGAGACAGTAGGGCAAGATGGAGACAGTAGGACAAGATGGAAACAGTAGGGCAAGATAGGGCAAGATGGAGTGAGTACAGTAGGGCAAGATAGAGACAGTAGGGCCAAGATGGAGACAGTAAGGGAAGGGAGACAGTAGGACAAGATGGAGACAGTAGGGCAAGATGGAGTCAGTAGGGTAAGATGGAGACAGTAGGTAAGATGGAGAAAGTAGTGCAAGATGGAGACAGTAGGGCGAGATAGAG